>NW_018020639.1:184292-213537 GCF_002006095.1 Pseudomyrmex gracilis
ACATGTTTCATCGCAGTGAATCGCATCGAATGATCAAAGCAATTAGCGAGACGCGCGCGGCGGCAACGCTGATTGAACATTCGCATCAATCAAATCACGAAACAAATTTAACAATTTTCCCTTTCTGATTTTCATTCTTTGACGCGCGCCGATGACAAACCCTCGCCTCTCTCTCTCTCTCTTCTCTTCCTCCCCTCGGGCCTCGAGATAAATCAGCGGACAGAGATCAATGTTGTGTGAAGACAACACAATACGCAATTTTTGCGTTACAACGCGTCAATGTAATATAAACGACCGAAATTATACATTTACGTGTCCGCCCGATATACGCGCGATATATAATGATAAAATACAACGATGAATTAATTGTGAGAGAGATAAAGCAACAGCGATAATGGTACGGACGTGTTCTAAGAGATGGCACTGCGAGTACCATCGGGAAGGTGAAACGCATGTTTATTTTATATCCATGATACAATATATCTCGGACATATAAATATTTAGTAGCAAAACTTTAACACAGATTAATTTACGTTATTTGTAAAATACAATTAATAAAATAATATTGGTTGATAAAATTGCTGTCACTTGATTTTTTTATCGAGATAGAAACGTCTAGTCAACATCATCTACAGTCACAGTGCGGACTGTCGCTCTCTTGTGAAAATTTTTAATTTCAACAATAAAACGACAGAGCACTTCGCAGCGCCGCAAACGGGTTTTGCATCTCACCGTGGCTGGAAACGCGCACTTACCGGACCTAACGTCTGCTTTCTCGCGAGCGGATCCGGGAGTGCAATTCTATCCCGTTACACTCCCTCGGGAGCTAGAACTATAACTTGGCCGTATTCACGTATAGCTCGGGCTTCTTGCATACGAGTTACACTCGTATTGACCCCGATACGAAGGTCCGCGCGCGCGCAAGAGAGAGAGAGAGAGAGAGAGAGAGAGAAAAGAGCCCGGGCCCCGGGCTCGTCGTCTTACATCATTTCGGAATTTCTCGAAACGACGCGAACCTGCATTTTGTGCCGGGAAATCGCATGCAATATCGTACGCTGCAATAAAGGCTTTCAATCCGTCGTTGGCGATGCGCGCTCGTTCCAAGTCGAACGACGGAAAAAAAGCTGCTTTTCCTTCAAAACTGCAAATTCTTATTCACCTCGTTATAAATACCGGGATTTTCGTTCGATCTCTTGCCCTTTTTCATACCCTCGCCAAATGTTTTTACGGAAATATCGGAATAAATTTCCGAGGAATTATATAAACGTTATATTTCTCATCTCTTCTACTCTCCGAAGCGCGGCGTCATAAAACGCGCGGAAGAGAGACACACGTCGTTCGTACGTGGATTTCGCGGATTCTCTCGTTTCGAACTTTATTACGCAAAAACGGGAGGGACGAGGAGGAATTGGGTCATCCGTTCGCACAACACGTTGCGTTTTCCACGCAATCTTTTTTAATTGCGCAACGTACACCAGGTTGCGATGCATCGGTATTGTTGTCGATGCGTCGTGTACGCTCTGTAACGGGGCGTTATACAGATAACATAGACAAGCAGTGTAAATTCTCTCACGCTTCATCATCGCAGTATCGTCCATATGCTACTCCGATAGCCAGGGAAAAAAAAAAAAAAAAAATGAATACATATTTGGCAATTTCAGCTTGCGGGCTACGTGTAGTACGAAGCCGAAAATAGCAGTGGGATAGAGAGCAAATATTTTGCTTGCAGGGCGTGAATTTCGTTTTATAGGAGGCGGGCGTGCGCGCGCGAGGAGAGAGCGCGAGGTTTTTTGCAATCATATTCACGAACCCGTCACGGACGTGCACATATATGCGCCTACGAGTTTGCTTTTATTAAAACCTGAAGTCGAGGGGATGCGCATCTCTATCATTCAAATAGG
The DNA here is from genome assembly GCF_002006095.1 of Pseudomyrmex gracilis. Taxonomy (NCBI): domain Eukaryota; kingdom Metazoa; phylum Arthropoda; class Insecta; order Hymenoptera; family Formicidae; genus Pseudomyrmex; species Pseudomyrmex gracilis. Next base: position 186,194 of record NW_018020639.1, read on the forward strand.
CTTTAACGAATAGTCCCGCCTCCACGTCGGTTTTTAATCCGACTAGTTCGACTAAAAGGAGAAAACAAAAAAAAAAAAAGAAGGGAAGAGAGAGAGAGAAAGAGAGAGAGAGAGAGACTCGGCGGACATCGATGGCACATAAAACACGAACGGGAAAAATCACCGGCTTGCCAACGTATTTCCACACGTGCAGGAATTGCCGCTGTAAACTTTCGATCGTTTTCTGTTAAAAAACCAAAAGTAAAAAAACAAATACATGTTTCCGGCGCGCGCGAACAATACCTTGAGCGCGATAAATAATTGGGTCGCTTGAGCGAATGAGAATACACCACGCGATCTTCCTTCGCGGTGTCTCTTCTGTTTTATAAACAGACGTAACGACGTAGGAAAAGATTTTTCAAAACAATGAAAAGACGCGCGTGCACGCACACACACACACACAGAGTGCGTTTCGAGTCGAGGATTCGGGAAAAGAGGAAAGGGACAGAGTGCGACAGATGCGCTGTGCCGCTGCAGGCGACAACCCCCCCCCGCAAATCGAAATAAACTTGGGATCGTTCGTATCTCTCCCTCGCAATTCCTCCCCTCGCCGCTTCTTCTCTCGCCGTCTCTTTCTTCCAACACGTTTCTCTATTTCCCTCTCTTGTATTCCATTCTTTTCGTTTGTCTCTCTCTCTTTCTCTCTTTCTCTCTCTTCCGCAGCTCGTGGCCGTGCCAGACCCCGCGATTCGTAACCGGGCTCGCCTACTAATATATGGCTCCTTGTAATTGCTCCGCGATAAATTAATACGATTTCGCACGCATGTGCCGCACGATATATAGGCCCATTGTTTCGAGTGGCGGCGAGTACCCTCGGGTAGAGAAGCGAAAAGAGTACGAGCACTTACATACGTACCCCGGGATACTCAACCGGTGGAGGATCCCGAGGATGATGCTTCTTCTTTCTTCCCCCTCTTCTTTCTCTCCGTGTAACGTCGATCTTGAAGAAGAGAAACACCTGCTCTCTCGGTGCCGGCCGACGATCCGGAATGCGGCGCCGAGAGATGTGGTTTCGCGAGCGAACAATGAGGTTCACTGTGTAATTTATCGTCCGCTACATAAACGTCCGCCCACGATCGGCCGAAATCCTTGCGCGCTCTCGGGCCACGCGAAAAAGATATTTCAGGCTCGAGATCTCTTTTTTCGCAAACGCGCGCGAACATCACACACACACACACACACACACTCTGTGACGGCTTGTTATAAATAATATCATCAATTACATAAGAGCGTTATGCACCGTCGATTTGTGAGGAACATCTCTCGTGAGCATATACTTTAAGAAAGAGAAAAAACAAAGCTAACGAGAAAAAAATGTGCACACAAAGCAGAAATAACGAGATACCGAACCGTTGATCGTTTATTAACGAAAATACGTTAAAACGTTCGGAGTTAAAGCGACCGTGAACGAAATAATCCTAAAAACGACGCTATAAAGGAATTTATATTGATGAAGAAAGGTATGGCGCCGGTTGTGGGAAGAGGTAATAGACAAGATGTGTGAAAATGGACGTCATTATAAGCGAACGGGGAAAACGAGGGGTTGCGCACGTGCGTGAGCAACGGCGATTACCAACATACACGCGTAATTTTAATGGTGGGTTTTAACAAAAATTATCGGGTAGATAATTTCATGCGACCGGCCGGGGGGTTAGCATTAATTATTCCGGTACCTGCGCGCGCGCCGAGCCTCGTTGGGCCAGTAAATTGAAGGCATGAATTAAAAAATAACAGTTTTGCGCTGTTACCCACCGTTGTGTGTGATGCGCGCGGATGTAACGTACGATCGGCGGCAGCTCTATTATCACAATTATGTATTTATAGTATATATATGTGTATTACACGCACGCGCGCAAATTTAAAACCGCGCGCACAGGCGCGCTGTTAACGTAAATTTTTGCGTACAAAATCGCTCTTGTATATCCAACGAGAGAAAAAACCGCTCTTGGCTCTCTTGGCGATTGTGCAATATTATCCGCGTGAAGCACCGTGTTGTGTTCAATACGTACGAGATGAGCGGTGCGTATAATATTTACATAAGTTTTCAACAATTTATTGATATAACCAGAGTGCGCAACGTATTCGCGAGATATCTCGCCTTTCTCCGACCGATTCCGCTCGATTCGCGCGATAGGTTTATTCGCGTTCCCGAAATTTTGTCTGTCATCGTTATTCGCCAGAAAACCGTAACACGGAGCCAAATATCGCTAAGAAACGATTTCGTGGGTCGGAGACGGTGTATTACACACATTCGCAGTGACACGCGATAAAAGTAACGGATACGGTAATTCAGTTCGTTAATGAACTTCCAGTTGGCAAGCTTCGTTTTTGCGCGCGCGCGCGCGCGCGCGAGAGAGCGACGCTGAAGCCAACTGGGAAGATACATTATCCTTGGAAATTGGAATACCACGAACTCTCTACAGGAACATCTCTCGCTGATTCTATACCGTAAAAGAGAGATGGCGCGAGAGATAAACTCGCGCGAAGGGTGATAAGGGAGACGAGCTGTGTCACGTGATTCGATAAGATGCAAAGAAAAATAAGTCAACGAAAATGAAGCAAAAGAGAAAGATAAAATTTCGTAAAATAATTAAAACCTCGTATGTACATACGTAAGACATACATAAGCAAAAGTGTTTGACAACGTTTTCGCGTTACTGCGGCTTTCATCCACTCGAATTCGAAGAGAGAAAGAGAGACAGACAACCGGTCGTTTTTATTTCAAAGAAAAAATTATAAAATATTTATCAACTCTTTCAATTAAAAAATTATTAAATTTCTCAGAACGCACGATAAGCCTCAAACGATTTTTGTTGCAATGTAAAATAGCTTTGAAATCAAATTAAAATTAATATCTTCTTATAAAATCTGACTTCTCTCTCTAAGGAGATATCTCGCGACTACTTCGCGGTATCGCCATCAAAGAATCCAATCATCTTTAGAACGCGCTTTTCTATTTTGCGTTCTTCTTATTTTACTTATGCGGGAAAAAATCGCTTTCAGAGCGTTTTATTAATAATCAGTAGGCCACACGCGCGCGCGCGCGATCACCACCACCGCACCGCGCCGGAAAACGATGAAATTATTTATATCCTCGCGCGAATATTGTAAGCACGTGTGTCCGACCTGTACGCGACCAATAAATATCGATAATACCGCGGGCATTATAGCAATAAACGCAAAATATAAATAGAAATTTAGCGCTCGCGCGCGGGACTGCCAGCAGCGCCGCGGTTTCGGCATCGGCGCACCGCGGCACGCAGTAAGAGAAGCCCCCGCTGTAAAACCTCCGGCTTATTATAAATTGATCTAATCTATATGCATTAAAAGCGTGTTCCGATACGCATACCCGCCCACGTGGCCGCGACCGATATCGCATTTTGATAATGCGGTCGGATATTCAAATTAGGCGAGTTTATCAGATTTACCGGAGTGTCGCCACGGGATCGCCGATATATATATATATGCGAGAATATGAATTCTGAATTTGCGCGCGCGCGCGCGTGCGCACTGCAGCATCTCGCAATTTTTTTTCTTTTTTTTTTTTTTAATGCCGCATGTTACGATCCCGCATTAATTACATCCAGCGGATTATTTCTCTCGTTTTATCCACTTACTTGCGGATTATTTCTTACGAACGCGCGCTGAACAGAGGTCGAGGATTTTACGCTCGTCGTATTGATTAGGATTTATCTGTGTAATATCGAGTCGCTTATCTCGCGTCTTTTCCCAGTGTCTCTTCATAGATATATGAATTAATTCATTACATCCTATTCGAGTTCTCAATCTGGAATGCACTCTTTCAGCGCGTATTTGAAAGATTATACGGAAAGAGATGACATTAAATCAAGCGATAAATATCTTGAAGCATGTTTATTGACAGACATTACTTCCGAGTGACAGAATTGAGATTTTTAACCGAAATGTCATTTTTTAAATGTTTTTAAATGTCATATATGTGCATACATACGTACACACGGAATTTGCGTTCGATTTAGATCTATCCTCAGCCGGAAGAGAGAACTCAAACATCAACAGTCAACGAAGCGAGGAAGAAAAAAGAAAGCGACGAAACGTGTATAATATCCAACAGGGGAAAGGCCGATATTCGCGTAAATGATTCACCGGCCGCTACCGTTCGCGCGAATAAATTCATTCGCTTCGTAGCTCGGCGAAAGAGGTGAAGAGAGAGAGAGAGAGAGAGAGAAGCGAAGAGCCAGGTAGCCAGAGAGGCGGAAAAGATCGCGAGAGGAATGAAAAGGGGCGAAAGGGAGTAAAAGTGTGGGAAAGAGAGAGAGAGAAAAAAAAGAAGGAGAGAGAGAGAGAGAGGAATTGCCGGGAAGCTTGCTCGTTCCGAGGGCAAAAGCTAACGCGAGTTACGGCGCGGCGAAAAGTTCGGTGCCGAGGCTGCGGCTAAAGCGATTCATGCGACGTACCGTCAAGGAATTCGCGATTTCTCGCCCGTATATACGAGGCCTGTAGACGCCCACAAGGGAAAAGGTTCAGCCCGACGGGATATCGCATTAAGATAAATACGTAAGCACGCGTGTGCCGACGTTGTGAAATGCGTAATCGTCAAAAGAAAAGTCTGCATCCGCGCTCTCGTGGAATATTATCGAGGTTCAAGTGTGTGTGTGTGTGCGTGAATGAGCGCACTTGCGTATCGCGAGCGTTTTCCCAAGTTTTCAATTCAGATTTTTTCGATTGAACTATTTTACAATTTTAATAAAACTCGATAACAACCAGTGCGTTACACAAACCATTTTCTCTTTCTCTCTCTCTCTCTATCTCTCTCTTATTTCTTAATTCGAATCAAGTAATAAGCGCGAGACCTCAAATATTTAATTCGAATTACGTGAATACATTTTTTCTATACATAAATATATTCTGTTCGCGATACGTTAGCTTCGTATAATAGCACCTCCGAGCGTCTTGGATAACGGCTGAAAAATTTTTCGCGCAAAAAAAACTTTTGCACGCTCGAAAAACAATATATATATATATATATCGGTCAGAATTTTTAACATTTTACGAGAATAAAACATCACAAGCTTCGTGTATAAATTTGAAATTATAATTGAACATCTATCTTCTGACGCGCTTGAACTGTGTGCGCATCTTTTCTTTTCAATACATAGACGCAAAATTCTTCGCTCTTTATCGGGACAAACGAACATGCGCAGGTTGCAACAAAAGTTCGAAATCGTTGCGTGCAACGGAGGGGAAGGAGAAAATGAAATTGTGAAGTGCAACACACTTCGCGGGAAATTAAGATTAAATAATCTCTAAACACGCGCGCGTGGCAATTTTTTTTGTTTTATCAACCGTTATATAAAACTACGAGGTGCGAATTTTACGTGTCTCCCCCGCTGGGAGACGCATGCCTGGTTCACATATAAGCTTTCACACAGAAGGGAAATCGAGGGGTTACGCCGACAAGCGACCGGCACGGTGGATTATCCGACGAGCCGTGGCCGGGATAGGACCATAAATTATGATGGGGAATTTGTTCGTTCGCTCTATAATCCCCCTCCCGGTAGCGAAGTGCATAATAAAAAAAAAAAAAAAAAAAAAAAGGAAGGAAGAGAAACGTATAGCCGGAAATCGCACTTTTGTTACCGTTCCATCGAGTAAGTGGCTCTTAAATTTGTTCCCCTTGTATAAATACACCCTTTTGTTTTGTATTCCAACGTCGCGCGCTTGATCACTTCGTAGCTGTGCGCGCGTAATTGTTGGTTTATCAAACCTGAACCTAAATACACTTGCAAAATCTCGATAGAATTCTACAAAAAAAAAAATAAAATGCGCATTATAAAAAACAAACTGAAAAAGATTAGATCTGAGAAAAAGTTTTTTTTAAAACATTATTTCACGTCGTCAATAATATATTATTGCAAATAACACGAGATCAAGCCGTACAAAAGAAATTACGACAGAATTGTTTGTTTGATGATTCTCTCGTTAGTGTGTGACTCGTGTATCGCGAGTTGTTATTAAATATTACGGGTTTTCAAATTGCGCGCGCGCGCACACACAGACATTTCCGATATACTTTTTTTCCCGCGTTACACACCGATTATGACACTGATAAATCCGGCTTTGGCGCGGTGATAATGTAAGCTGTAACGAACGAAAAGGTCTCTCTGTGATATATCGTAAATATTGTTCGGAAACGAATGAATCACTCCGGGGATTATCGCCTTGAAAATTCGTTTACACACAAAGTCCTCCTCCTGGCTGCGGAACGCCGCGTAGGTAATTTCGCAGAGATTGAATTGGCTTTATATCCCGGGGACTGAAATACGAGTCTGCGCTGTGTGAAATAAGAGCCGATTAAATTGAAAGAGTATCTCTTTTGATATCTTCTTATATACGCGCGGCGTCAGACTCTTCTCTGGCTAACTCTTCCCTCTCTCGACTTCTGCCAAGAGTGAGTCACGCAATAGTCGACGAGAAAGAGAAAGAGAGGAAGAGAGAGATGGGAAAGGAAACGTTCTAAATAAACGCTTTGTACTTGGAAGTTTCTTACATTGAAATCGTCGCCGTAATATTCAACGAATATTTTAGTTGCGCGTGAGACGGGGAGAAGAAAAAGAACGTCTTCAAAGTCAATATTTACGAACGCGCGTTCAACAGATGGCGGATAATTAAAAAGCGCGCGCAAACGCATCACATTGAAAGAATTCGATTTATTATAATATCGCGTTGTGTTTCTTAATAGCTACACGTACATCCGAGCGATATATGTAGTTGCCGTGTAACAACGTCAAACGCGAAAATGCACACGTCATGCGCTTACTTCATTCAAAATCAGAGCAACAATCGCGACGTACGCGCGCGCTGTTGCCGCGCAGAGATACTCATCTTGATGATTTGGCCTGGTAAATAAATTGTTAATTAACGATTCCATTAGTCGGCGCGATTGAAGAGAGTCGGAGAGCGCGGAGGAAAAAGGAAAAATCTAAATACGAGAATTTCACAACAAGAATCAATAAAAATAAAAAAAAAAAAGAAGTTTGGCAAATCCCGGCACCGCACTCGTTTTACGCAGTGCCATTTGCGTTCGACATGTTAATTACCGGCACGGCCTCATTAATCCTCGCAGAACCAACGTTTTGTCTCCCTCAACTTGCTTCGCTGAACTTTATTCTACAAATAGCCGCCACGACGTAAATAAACAAAACGCTACTGTAGCACGATGTAGCGCGATAAATACAAATATACGCAAAGCATCAAGAAAATTTATTTGTTTCTTTTTTCCTTCTTCAATTCTTTCTTGTCGCGCGACGCAAGAGACAAAGTTGTCCGGTTGAGTTTTGTCTTGCGTAGATGTGATTAAATTCGCACAAATAAGTACAGCGACAACGAAAAAGGGATTAATGCAAATGAATCGATCTCTAATTCTCAATATCTCCGAGAATATAAAACGGTAATGAAACAAAAATAATACAGATTTTAATGATGTATCGTTCTTTCCGAGACGTGCAAGTGTGGAAAACAAATAATGGATATTTACGATGATAAATAAATTCGATAAATAAACAAAGCGACTGTATGTACGCGTAACATCGATATTAACATTAAAACGAATAAAATTACGCTCGATACGTATACGACGCATTCGGATGTAAGGAAGATATTGATAATTAAAAATTTTCTTCGGTCGAAAAAGAAGAGAGAGAGAGAGAGTTAGAAGTTGTTTTTATTGCGCGTTATAAAAATTGATATTTATCCCGTTAAATTATTCTGACATCTCTCTGTCTTGTCGCGATCCGCGATCCGCGATTTCGTTAATGTATGGAAGGCGCAAACCGATGCACGTCGCGTCGCGCAAACCGTAATACGGTATTATTGATACTCCGACAATATGCGCGCGTACCATTGAAATGCGCGCGCGGAATTTAGCATGAGAAACGGCAAACGAAGGGAAAATCGCGCATCCCTCCCCTCGTCCCGTATATCCGTGGAAGAAAACGAGGTAGCAGTGGATAATCTCGATGCGCTCGTTCTCATACATATTTATCCGCGACGTGTGTACACGGTGAATGCACCGACGATCCATATGCATGGGTGCAACGACGGAACCGCGCGCATTCGAGGTGTGCGTGGTGTGGCCTCTCGCGCCCCCGGGAACCGCTCTCGTACCCGGCCGAGTGTGGGTGGCCACTTTTTTTTTCGTTGGCCAATTTCACGGTTGAAATATAAGGAAACTGCGAGATGAGAGAAGGGAAGAAGAAAGGGCGGCAGCGAAACCGGGAACACACAGCGGGAGTGCGGCGAATCAAGGGCGATATTAATAATCGTTTTAAAATGTTGTTAACGTCAAAATTACGAGATAGATAGATAGAGAGAGAAAGAGAGAGAGAGAGAGAGAGAATATATCTCAACAATGCATAATTAAATAGAATTTGCCATGACGCGTCCCCCAATTGTTTCCTTTCTCGCGTTTTCCCTCGAGGAGATCGCGCCAACAATCAACAAACATGGTTTCGCTTTTGTACGTCTCAATTTGCGAGAAACTGATGCGAGTATATATGTATCACGCGCATACATGTATTGCGTATATTTCTTTACAATGACGCACACAGTTGCTTGATGTTTTTGGGAAAAGAGGGATGCGATTCCAATATAGGGAGTGAGAAAGAGAGAGAGAGAAAGAGAAGGAAGATGGTTACGCACAGTGATTTCCTACCCCTAATGACTTTTGTTTAGCATACCCCATATCGTATCGCGGCGTCAGGCGCAGTGTTGCCTGTCGGGGCATCTCTCGTCTTTTGTCCGGATTTGAATAAATCGTTCACGCACCACACGCGTCCCCCTTCTCGTTTCTCTTCGTTATGAAATTTTAATAGTCATCGGCCAGCGAATCCCCAAATATGATATAATATTCGGATGTATCTGCGGCTTCACTAGAAATCGATGACTCACGTGTACATAAATTATATAATACTAGCGCAACACAGACGCGCGCTACGCGCACGCTATTATTGTTTTTATTTTAACGTGTAGTGTCAGTGAACACAACCTGTCACCGCAATGACAGCTAGTATATACGGTCTTACAAATCATATAATACACATTAGAGAGATGTCAGAAATAACGCATGAAAATCAAAATAAAAAAATAGTGAGAAAGAGAAGTGGGAAAACAACACGTGACTAAAGAAAAGGGTAAAAAAGAGAATATTATATATATTATATGTAATATTCTATATCTATATATAATACACAGACATACGCATATATGTATATATGTATATATATGTACCGTAATTACGTGACCGAAGTCAGTAACACCGCCGCGGTCGCGCGGCCGAGGTCAGTGACTCTACCGCAGTCGCGTGACCGAGGTCATTGACCCCGCCGCGGTCGCGTGCCCGCGGTCAGTGACCCCTCCCCTCCACCAAGGCCGCGCGGCCGAGGTCAGTGCCCCGCCAAGGCCGCGTGGCCGAGGTCAGTTGCCCCGCCAAGGCCGCGCGGCCGAGGTCAGTGACCCCGCCAAGGCCGCGCGGCCGAGGTCAGTGACATTACTGTAGTATGTATATAATACATATAATACAATATAAAGTATAATATTATAAATATATATATATATATAATACATTATATGTTTAATATATATTATTTAATGTTATATACAATATATTGTAATATGAATTACAGTCACCTTACTTTAGTCACGTGTTGTTTTTCTACTCTTTCCTGTCGCGTGACTTTACTTTAGTCACGTTTTTAATTTTCTCCACGTATACGACGAACTGTCAAAATCGCTTTTCTGTTATTATTTACTCTCTTGATCTCACCGATTCGATTCGACTCGACTCGACTCGATCAACCAATCAATCGGCAACGCCGAAAAGAAGCAACAATAGATGCAGTATATTCGATATCAAAACGCGCACTTCGCGGTCCAATTGGATTTTTTTATATAGGAGAACAGGATTAATTGTGCGAAACTGCCGACGCGTAAAATATTCCTCTCATTATCGCTAAGTTTTTCATAAATAAAAAAACCGATTTTTACATTCACACCTAGCAAGAGAGAGAGAGAGAGAGAGAGGAGGTTAATGCGCGATGAAAATGAAATAATAACATTCCGCTCTCGGTCTGAAATAATGCGCGCGCTTATTTATCGCTGTCGAAGTCTCCCGATTTCACCTCCTCACCTCCGCGCCCCAGCGAATCAGTGTCTCGCGGAAATATATATCACCGGTGGATTAACAGTGTAAAAATGCAAATAAATTTCGCGGCGAGTACCCGACCCCTCCTGAGTCTGGGCACTAAAATCGATCCTGGGGATGGTTACTGCACATGGCTTTCGGACCATTTACCAATTACCGACGATTAGCCGCATAATATCTTCGCTAATAAAATTCTTAATTACAAATTGTGGATATGGGATATCGGCTTCTCTGGCTTTCGCGATACTGATTATCGCTCTAATAATTCGTTGTACCTACTGCAATCTACCAATATCGTTACTGCGTATGTATATCATTAACGTCATAATTATCGTATAGCTATCAAAAAAGAGAGAAGAAGAGAGAGAAAGAGGGAGAGAACACGTTGCAATTTTCGATACCGCGCCGCGCACACGTCACACATTTTGCATACGGTTTTCGGAATCGTGTACATGCAGTAATGAGAACATTTGTTTATATTTTTTAAAATTTTTTGTATTATATATATATATATATGTAGCAATAACATATTGATGCACCATTTAACCTGGTTTTCATTCACCAGGTTTTTCATTACGGTACACGCTAATCCACCATAATTTATACTAATAAAATAAACTTTATACATGTGACGTTTGACCTAGTATATTTTATGATGCGTCATTTCGTATGTTGATCGAAAAGGCAACATCGTTCATGAAATATTTAGAAATATGAAAACCTTCCGCGTATAATTCGTGTGCGATTTCAATTTTACGTGTACGCATGTGATATTTTTAAATATTTATGACAACTATTTATTTTGAATTTAAAAAAAAAAAAACGAGTAAATGAATGTCATATGTGTGATAGAAACTTGCGATAGAATTTAAACGAAAGAAAAGTTCTCGGAAGTTGTCGTTCGTTTTCGTCTCGGCATAAATTAAAAAAGAAAAAAAAATATGCAATCGTAAATCGTCGATTGCGAAATGGAAAGCGATGCGATCGCGCGCGAGCAAACGAACGAAATCGAGGGGTCAGTGACAATAAAGCCGATCCTACGCTCGGATCGTTTACGTCGGAAAGAACGACAAATCTGTTGCCGTATGAATATCGAAATCAAAGGCAGTCACGCACGTGCGGTAACATCTGGTGTCTCGGACCATTTGCCGATTAGCAGCGACGATCGGTTGCATAATATCTTCGTTAACGCTTTCGCTCGCGTTCCAGCCAACTCAATTATTGCCGCTCGACATAACTGTCGAGAACGTACGATTGCATTATCGAAGCCCGCATTTGGAAGAACGGAGAGTGTACACGCGGAGACTCGGCGCTTATAAAGTAAAGTGTTCGATTCGTCGATAGAACAAATTTCTCTCTTTCTCGCGGGAACATCTTGTTTCTTTGGATTTGCGTAAGTAGATCGCAGCATTTCAGAAATGAGAAAACACCAAATTATTAAGAATCAATTATCGAAATAATATATTAGCAAAATACGCGAGCTAAATCCTTTCAATTAATGCTTTAATTAGTCTTTTAATTAGCCTGATCAGAGAAATCCTTTTAATCCTTATGATATTAATGTATTAATTTTAATATCCGAAATTTCACGACACATTCGCGCGAGCGAATTAATATTGCAACTTTGTTCTCCATATTGAATTTTTTTTTTTTTTTAAATCCAAAATGTTACACTTTGAATTTTTAATTTAAACTCTTCAATTTTTTCTTTGAATTCACACAAAAAGCGACTATGTAGGTTATTTTATCGTTCATGTTCAGATCGGTAGTTGTTCGCGGAGTCTTGTTTTATTTATTGCAGCATATGCGATACGCAGCGAAAGAGAAGAAAGGGATGAAGCGACGAAGGATCGCTTTTTGCTCCGACAATTAATAATACCAGATCCTTCCGAGACGAGAATTCACGTGGTCGCGATCGCATGTCGTTCTTCAGAACGAACGGAGGGCGGGTTTCTCGAGAGTTTGTTGACCGATCCGAAGAATTAGCGGCGCAAATTTCGAACCGAGATCAATTCTTCTCTCTCTCTCTCAATCTCTTTACAGAAGCTCTCAATAATCGCGCGCTTTGACGCATCCCATATGTCGTACTCGTTTTCTGGCGACGCGGCGAACAGTGCGAAATTCGGAGTTCCAGTTTGTCAATTTTTTTTTTGTTTTTTTGGTTTTTTGTTTTTATCCCAAGCGAGACCAGTGCATTGTGCATATCGTTGGACGCGGTCGGCCGGCAATTTCGTAGCGAGTGGCCGACGTTACGGGCCGCGTTTTATACGTGACGCTCACAATGAGCGTCCGGGAAACCGGTTCGCATCGTCGCATAGCGCTGCGTGTACGAACGCGCATGGTGTTTGCAGAAGTTCTGTGAAAACTATTTGCTTAAGGCCACGACACGCCGCCGGAGCGATTGTTCCCGCGAAAAATAGCCCGTCCATTATGTCCGTCTCTGTTTGTCGAGAAACGGAAATTCCACACACATGCGCAGCATTCTGCAGCTTCATACTCGTGAAAACTCGATCGATCTTGTTTCTAATGTTTTAAAATGTATATATCTTTATCAAACAGCTGCTATTGTTAGTTAATATCTCGACGAAAGAACAAAACGCACAGGGAACGCTTTTGCGCTGTCACTTCAACCGCGAACACATTTCGCGCTTTACAAAAGACACGCGTTGTTCGCGCGCGGTTTAGACAGAACGATTAAAAACGTGCAGATCTCTCGTCTTGTTTGAAAATTTGCCATTCGGTCGAGGTTGACGAAGTCGTTTCGCGAAGCGGAATTAGAAATGAAGATCATCTGTGCAGATAATATAACAACAAGAACAACAGAGAAAGAGAGAGAGCTGGTCTTCTCAGAAAACGCGTTTCTCCAAATTTCAGAAACAGATCCCATCACAGATCGCTCACTTTCTACAAACCGTATCTCGGTCATGAGAATTGAACATCTGAAAATCCAAAATCGGGTATATAATTAAGAAATTACGCGCAACGAAAATCTCTGAATTCTTTCCACCTGGAGGAGACTCCGAGACCGGAAAGATTTCGCGAGCGATCGCGGCCCAACGTGAAGTGTGCAATACACTTTCGGATTTCGCTTTTTTTTCTTCGCGTACAGCTTACGCGATGCAGCCGAGAGGGCGGAGACGCACCGGGAGGTAAAGCGGGATCGCGAAACGAGAGAAGTGTGCAGTGATTTCTCAAGCGCAGTGCGCGCACCTGCTCTCCGACGTGTATACTCTCCGCTGTGTTTCTCCGATCGCCGCACAGATCGTGTCCCGGGAGATTCTATCGCCGCGGGACACGCTACCTGTGTTTCGTACCTGTGCTCGAAGGGTCCTCGTACATTCGCGCCGCTCGAGCGAACACACGTATATATATACACACGTTGTAACACGCGAATCGGTGTGGCCCGCGGGATCGTTTCGCCGTTTTCTCCCTTCTTTCGCGAGCGAGGGCCCTACATCGATGACCAGGTGGTTCGCAGGTGTGTCGGCGATCCCGAAACAGAAGGAGCTAATCCAACGTTCAGCGACGATTGCGAAAGTGGCGGGTTAAAAGATCGCGGGATCGATGCCGCGCTCTCTCGCAAGACATATGGTGTTACCCGCGAGCGGAAAGAATTCTCTGCCCCCCTTCCGTGAAAAAATGTTCATTGCGCACCGAGAAGAAAGAAACAACGACGCTCGAATTTTTCTGCGAGATCCATTAAAAAGGGATTATATACGTTGCAATTCCGCAAACTTCGAAGTTGCAGAATTTTCACGCAACTTTTGACTTATTTTCGTTGTTACACACTGTTCTCTCGTATCGTTTGTATAATTATCTTCCCTAACCACTTAATTAATATATTTCCCGTCTTTTTTCGTTTTTTTTTTCCCCCTCGAGACTATTCTTGAGTGATTTGCGAAATAGTGTAACGTGCTTTTATTCTACTTGTTAATTTTACATCGGAGGCAAGAACCCGCCCCGTCAAATTAAAAACTTTTACATACACTTGTGCGCCTGACAAAAGGAGCTCATTAGCCATAGAATTATAAAAAGCGCGCCGAGTTGTTGGGCGGTAGTTATTCAAATTCCTCCGCGCGTAACGGCGTAATGATAATACCGCGCGTCTCGAAAACGAGCAACGTCGATGCAATAAACAAGTCAATGTCGTTAACAAAACGGCGCGCGCGCGCGCGCGCTTCTGCCTTCCCTTTCTCCTTCTCAACCCCCTTGCGGATCCCGTCCCGTTTGTATAATTGCAGAACCGAGGCGAGAAATATTTCTTTTCTTCCAGAGCTGGTGCAAGTGAAATCAATGCGAAATAGGTCAACGTCGTGTTTCTTTTGAGGCTTTTGCGAGAGGAATCCGAGCGCTTTGCCCCGCGCTGTAATTGGCGACGCGTAGAAACTGGGTTACATGCCGTTGCACATGCCGTGGTTGTTCGCGATAACCCTGTATTAACATCGGCGCGAGTTTCCCGATCGCAACAGCGTCGGAGCTGCAGCGAGTCGTCGCCTTTGTAATCGGACACTTTCTTTTTGTCGTATAATTTCAATGGTATTTAATGATGTCGCGCGCGCGTTCGCGCGAACGAATACACCCGCCATGCATCACGCGCCAGTATCACATGCTATAACAGCGCGTCGATTATTTATATACGCGCATCGTGTAATCAGTTTACAGAAATAATTTTATTCCCTTTAGAAAATACGGGGTGAAACACAAGGATAAATGTTACATCAGCAATAAATTTCAATTCCCCGTTTTAAAAGTTTTTCCCACTTCCATTGTAATTTGTTGCATTCAAATTGAATTATAAAATAAATCAAATTATACGGCGTAATGATATGACATTCAAAAGTTTTTCTTAAAACGTGAACAATGCGCGCGCGCGCGCGCGGTTGTTATTTGTGTGTGTGTGTGTGTGTGTGTATTGACATATTAATTAGTTAATTTCACACGTGTGCTTTTACACGTGCCGGTCTAGTTTTTTTTTTTTTGTCTGAAATGGACGTTGATCTAATGCATCTTCGATTCAGCATGACAACGCGGTCGTATATAACGCAAAATTACGTAACACCCATCGAGAATGTCTCGGGAGATTTGCACGTGTCAATCAGATTTCTCGGATTTCTCGTCACGCGACTGATTGCGATGTTCTGTCAGGGGCATCAGAATTTCCGTAGTTTCCACGCTCTCTCTCTCTCTCTCTCTCTCTCTCTCTCTCTCTCTCTCTCTTTCTCTCTCTCTCTATGTGTTAAAATTAGTGTCGAAAGTTGCGAGATGACTTGATTGTTTACGTTAATGTGTATGCTCGTTCGACATGCGCGGTTGCATACATCGCTCGCAGATAATTGTCCGCGAAATTTACCCAATGTGTATCTCGTACAATATTTTTTGCACGTGAAAAAAATTCGAGAAAGGTCAGAGCGAAGCTTCGTTTACCATTTACTTGTGAAAAGTTATTCAAACTGCTTGTACACATATTGACTCGCATTTTTTTAGCTTAGAGAATATTTCCAATATTACACACTTATCCTTATTTTGTTCGGTGCATCTCACATATACACATGAATCTTGTAAAATTTCCACGAGGCATACATCCTGTTTGACTTCGAAATAATACATGAGCCGCCAGGCAAATTCGTTCCGCGTGAAAAATTCCCGCAACATTGCGCGCATAATCCGGACCGCGCGCGAGTCCCGGCGTTGTTCACACACAGCACACGCAGGAATTGTTCCCGCAGGCGTAAGTCGTCACACACATTTCTCTATCTCTCTCTCTCTCTTCGTCGGTACGTTTGATAATAAAAGGGAGTATTTTTGTGATCGAGCCATGAGAAACGGCTTTTCCGCTATTATATGAAACCGCGCGATGTACAAAACACGCTCGCTCGCTCGCTCGGAGTATCGGCGCGCGAGCGAAATTCGCACAATCCTAAGTTCACGGATTCGATAGGTCGCGCGAACCGTTATTGCAGGTTACACCTGTAAATCAGGTCCCCGAGGCGGTTACCACCCACGGGATTCGTGGGCAGAACTACGAGCGGTCAGATCTACAGATTATACGGACGACTGGTATCTTGTACCTCTCTCTCTCTCTATCTCTTTCCCTTGCCTCCCTCTTTCTCATCCCTTTCCCTCTGTTGCGATCTCTGCGTTGCGGACTCTCCGTTTGCCTGTCGGGCATGCACGCTGCATCTACGTTGCGCGTTGCATAGCGAGGGTCCGCGAATAACACCGACTGTATTCCCGACAATTTAGCGTAGTCTCGCATCGTCTTCTCTCTCTCTCTCTCTCCTCTCTCTCTCTCTTTACATCGACCGTGCTTATCGATAATACCGAGGTTCAATCGCGAGCTTTAGCTATCTCCGAGATCCGTTTCGACTTTGCTGTCGATCGACACACTTATCGTATAACGGATTCTCATTTGGGTTGGCGCGCAATAGAACACTCCGATGCGAATAAAACTGTGCTTAAACTTTATTGGTTTAAACAAACGGGAGGTATTTTGTTGCCGGAGTGCTGCGCTTACTTTATATACACGTGTACAATTTTTACTTGCAATTCACAACAACGATCTAATAGTCATTTCTACGCGAGAAAACAACATCGAAGTAATAAACAACGCGTTGCGCGCGAATTCTTATTTCGGTGGATATAAAAGTTGGGCGAAGAGAACTGAATGCGAATATTAGGATTATTTTCGCATTGCGGCCGCATTAAATAAGCGTTTTTGCGCGTCGTGAGCCGAGAATTCAGACCGGCGAGTATAAAACTGTTTCGAGCGAGTTTTCCTCGCGCGCGCTCTCGACGCTCTAAACGCCGCCGCCGCCGCCGCAGCCGCCGCCGCGACACGCCCGTTATATCGGTCCGTATTCACGAAGCAATTACGAGAACTACCCCGAATCTCTACTTTCTTTTCTACTTCGCCATATGGGATGCGGCGTATAAAATTGTAGATTACGCAATAGCCCGGAGCGCCATCGCTTACCGTTGCAACGTGGGGGCTTAATCCAGTGACGTTCGTTGCGCGCGATAAAGCGAGCTTTGGGATGCGCGCGGTACAGAGAATACCCTCAGGAATTCCGCGGATCGGACTTCTTTCGCTGCCGCACACGAGGATGCGTGCACGAAGGCGAGAGGTAGAGTGGGAAAAAAAGCGCCGTTTTTCCTCGGACATTCGGCCGTGACATCGTGTAAATGCGCGAGACGTCGCATCGCCACGCGATAGAGAAAGAGAGAAAGACAGAGAGAGAAACGGCTTTTATCGCGCCGAACGTGGCGCTTTCAAAAATTATTGTTACAAAAAAAGACAGCGCGTTGTCTTTGACAAAAACGAGAAAATACACCAAACTTTCTCTGTAAAATGCAATAAATGTCACATCGAAGTGCATATTTGCCTTAAGAGAAACGGAAACAATAGAAAAAACTCTGTCTCTCTCGCTCTCTCTATTTCTCATTATTAATCTTAATTATTACACGGTATTTATTTCAATCTTCATAAAGTGTCAAAGAAACGAGAGGAACCGAACCGGTGCGATCTCATCAACGCGATTCTCGTTCGTACGCGTTTCGCTTCTCCAATGGTACGGTGACGCGTTCGATCGCGATGCATTCTCGCTGAGCGCCCGGTTATACGGCGGCATCGAGCGCGTTGGCTTATAAAATGAGCAGACGAGAGAGAGAGAAAGAGAGGGACGCGCTCGAACGTGAAGTAGGTACCACAAAATCGCGGAATAGCGTTTGGTTCGCGACGGCAGAAGCGAGCGCAGAGAGCGGGCCGGCCTTGCCGATGCAACACCCCGTGAGGACGGGGGGCTGGGGAGGGGGGCAGGGGTTCATTACCCATGGAAAAATAAACCAAAGGGAATTGCTGTGTGCTGCGAGCCCGGGCTACGGAAGGCCTGCTGCAGCAGCATTCAATACCCACCGCGGCCCTCTTTTCTCTTCTCCCTCGGCTCGCTCCCTCTTTCTCTTTGTGCGCCGCAGCAGGATCCCCCTCATCGAAAACACCTCCGCCTGGCTCTTATCCTCATTCCTCGCTCTACCCCGTCTGTTTCTGAGCGCGCGCGCGCGGTCGTTTCTTTTACTCTCCTCTTCCCTCTCCTCTTTCCACCCGTTCCTCCCATGCCCACTTAATGATTTAACCTCACACACGCTATTAATCATCCTGATCAACTCCCGCGATGCGCCCTCGCGCGATGAAAAGAATCGAACCGGCGAGGTACATACGTGCCGATTTTCTTTTCCCCCTTTTTTTTTTCTGCTCTCGCGCGTTCGAGCAACACACACGGCCGCCCCTCACGGGTTCGCGATGAATATCGGGTATTAACAGAGCAGTAATGGCTTTCATTACGATGATACCGGGGCGCAAGGTAGAAACTTAATGCCCGACCGGGTGAACAGTGGATTACGCGTCCGATACAGAAACGAAACGTCGGGGGTGTCTTTGAATAAAACAAAAGAACGCAATCCTATTAAAACTTGCATCTAACGGCTGCTCTTTCCCATGTAAACGCGCGCATTGCCGCGCGATGTGTACCGGCGCACCTCGCGCGTTAATACGCGAGCCGATCGTTGTGATTTGCCACACATCCCGCCGCCGCGACGATCTCGGAATCAAAAAAATTCAACTATCCCTATCTTTCTCGCGCAGAAATTGCGTCGCAAAAAAAATGCAATTTTTACTTTCCAACGTCCCGTCGTTGATATATGTACCGACGCGCGCCCGATGGCGATGGCGCCGAATTTATCGATCGTTACAAACTATTTGACATTATACTTTCGAGCGGATGTAAGCTCCTTGGGGACGCGGAATCGTTTATCTCGACAGCGCGCGCGGCTCACGGATCGAATGATAAATTGTGCTCCTGTGTTGCGGCGGATCGCACACCGCGCCCGCGGTGTGTACGTACGTACATACGAGCTGCATCAACGAAAAATCTCGAAACGCGAGAAGAGGAAGAGGATAAGAGGAAAGGGGGAAAGGATGTGGGATATATACTATATATACGTGTCGAGCTTGCCGCAGAGAGAAGCAAAGGCGGCGAAGAAAGAAAGAGACGTAGAGATGAGGAAGCCGAAACAGCGGAGAGAGAAATCGGACAATAATGATGCGTTTCATTGAGTCCATTGTGTCCGGGATTCAAGTTCACAGACACAATCGGCATGTATCCATTCCCGGCACCGTCGGAGCGGGGGGCGCTATTCAATCGACTTTCAATTTCTGGATGATGTTGCGTTCGTGTGCGCGGGGCGCGCGAGCTCCCGGACCCCAACCACCACCACCATCACCATCGTCTGGTGGAAAGGGCTGGTTAGTAGCTTGCGCGGCGCTCCCGCTGTTTCCACAGATACATTAGACGTATTGTCCGTCGATTCGATCCGGGATCTGTGCCGGCAATTGTTGCTCCGTCTTCTTTGCCGGCCGATCCTTCTTCTTGCACCGCCACGATCCTTCTCTCCGATGTTAATTAATTTACCCGATCTCTTTTTCTCTCATTTTAATCGGACATACATTTTTTTTTTTTTTTTTATTTCGTTGCGTTCGAGCTGCTGCTTCAGTTTTGTTTTATTTATTTAATATTGAAATTACATATATATACATTCTCTTCGAAAACTGCCGCGCAGATAATTTATATTCGGCATTCGCGTCATTCAACAACGGCTATGTATATACATATGTATACGAGAGCTAATTTTGTAAACTCATTCTTCAACTTGTATCTTTTCACCGCATGGGGGGGCGGCCTATTATCATATTAACTCGCTATTTGCTAGTCCGATCGCGTAATACATATATTCTTCGGTCTTTTGAGAGAATAGAAAGAGACATTTAAAACGAGTCGCATTATATCGCTTCACATGCGATCCCGTAATTCTTTTCTTCTTTCAGAGACCCGCCGAAATATTTATGATCCCCTCACATCTGCATAGAATGCTATATTGGAAATGAGCAATTCGCAAAAATTGCCTCGATTATGTACACATGATTGCGCGTTATTATGTTTGAAGTTTAGTACGAAATCCGTTATTTGAATACGAAATATGCAGTCGCGGGAACACAATCGTTGCGTTAATAAATCAACTCTCTCTTCCTTTCTCGCCGAGATATTATTATGTATAAAAATATATAATTCCGGTACACGAAGAGTACGAGTTGGCTACAAGCAATCGATCGCTTACATGACCTCGATACACGCGTTTTGTTTCTTTTTTTCTCTCTCTCTCTCTCTCTCTCTCTCAATCTTTCTCTCTCTTTCTCGCCTTCTACCTGTCTCAATGAGATTTTAAACTGCCAGTTATATTGCGTGCATTCTCTTCGTAAAAATGAACGATAACTCACTTAAATGCGATGTTCGTAGTTGGTCAATAAATAAGTTAGTTTTGCGCCGGGCAATTTTTCGAAAAATTCACCGCGCGTCGTAGCGAAATCACCGCTGTGCAAGCGATTAAAAGTCAATGTTTTGTTGTGGGTAATAAAAACTTGCAAGATTGTCGAGAAACTATTTTCAATAGAGTAAGAGTAATAACATTCGCAATAAATTCTTTTATATTGTATCAAGCTTTTTTTTTCGAGCTTTTTAAAAATTAAAAATTGACTCTCTTGTAACTTGAAATCTTTCATCTGCATACTCTTTCGTACGATAACCCGGACATCTTTCGGGTAGATTAAATCCAAAAAAGCCGCGGCGTATTATCCCACCGTCAAAGCGCCTCTCTCTCTCTCTATCTCTCTTTCTCGCACTCGGATGAGATTCGGCTCGTCATCAGACATCAGAAGTTACGAGCATTCAGCGCTTTTTGATCTGGAAAGCTGGGGTCGGAAACGCGCCGGGAATTCCGTGGTATTCCGTGCGCCATTGTCACGAGGAGATCACGTGTGTGATGCGTGAGGGTAGAATGCGCCGAGGCCTGTGTGTGTGAGCGAGTGTGTGTCCCGGGATACCCGAATAATAGATATTACCACAAAAGCGGCGTGTGCCGTCACGTTGAAAATTGATTGGACATGTACCGGTGGTTGATAAGGCAGTCTCTCGTTACTGAGCGCGATATATATACTTGGTAACGCAAACGGCGGGCCGCGGGGCACACGGAGAAACATAGATTGCAAGTAATTACTTTGCGCCTCCTCTTCCTCTTTCACGGGGGAGAGACGGCGCGTTGCATACGCAATTGTGTTACTGAAAACGGTAACGCACGGCGCTCCGCGGAATTCTCTGATATCCCGGCGTCGTCGGCGCGCCTCGATGCGCAATTTTATCGCGGCATCGTCATTATCACGCGCGCGTCTCTCGCGTAAATCCTTTTCTCTTGGCTGTATTTTTTATTATTATTAAATTTACATTTATACGCGCGCGCGCGCGATGAAGATACACTACTGTTCAATTTTAAAAAGAGAAAAACAAATTGTGTGATTGTTTGCAATCTAAATGAGATGACATTTTTTTTACATACAACACATGTTGTTTTACAACAACACAGGCGCGCGCTACGCGCAAGCTATTGTTGTTTTTATTTTAACGTGTAGTGTCAGTGAACACAACCTGTCACCGCAATGACAGCTAGTGTATACGGTCTTACAAACCGCATATAATACACATTAGAGGGATGTCAGAAGTAGCGCATGAAAATCAAAATCAAAAAATAATAAGAGAGAGAGAAAAAACAACACGTGACTGTATTTTAGTCA
Source organism: Pseudomyrmex gracilis (assembly GCF_002006095.1). Lineage (NCBI taxonomy): Eukaryota > Metazoa > Arthropoda > Insecta > Hymenoptera > Formicidae > Pseudomyrmex > Pseudomyrmex gracilis. Next base: position 208,087 of record NW_018020639.1, read on the forward strand.
TTTCTGTTTGAGTGACCGAATTGAATGTTGTGATTCGGGAAACGTGTAAGAATCGCGACAGTCAGGTGAGGAGACGCCGCAGTTTTTCTTTTTCTCGGAAATTAGCAAACAGACGTTTTACCTGGACTATGTTGTCGCTTTCTGCGGCACGGACGCCGCGCGTTTCACCTCTTCGCTCCCCTCTTCGTACTGTGACTGTGCTGCGCGCCCGGCCGTCCGGAGTGCGGATAATCTAATTATCTTGGACGACAAATCTCGTTACCCGTGTCGCGGCTGTTGCCGACGACGCGGCACGACGATGGGGACAATGTCGTGACGACCTAAACGCAAAGGCGTAACGCGGTGCGACTCCATTCCGCAGTCGGAATGAAACGGGAGGACGTCGAGGGCCGTGGCGCGAGAGAAGGGTGGAACGAGGGTGCGCGGGATATCGTTAACGTAATCACGAATTTCTCTTGCGAGAATTATATGTAGTGGGATGTATGTGTATGTGTGATACACGCACATAATACATATATTCGTTCGCGCCTCCGTGTGCCTCCGGTCGGTCGACGACGGAAGGCAGGGAAGACCAAGGGGGAAGGAGGCCCAGAGAAGAAAAGAAAAACGTTTACGGGGGCTTATGTAAATGCGGGTAATTAATTTCGCGAATCCTATTAGCCCTGCGCAACGATCGTAGGTGCAGGAAAGACGGCGGGAATTTAACAGAAGCGAACGCGCTCCGGAGGGTAGTATCGGATTTTTTTCGAGACTTCGGAACGCGCGCGCAACCGGAGGTTAATTTCGAGGAGGACGCGACGCGCGTAGGTGTGTAATATATACGGTATACACCTTTGGAAGTTAATTGGATCGCTTACGCCGGAAGGACGCGCGCGCGCGCGCGCGCGTGCGCTTGCCGACGACGACGGTGTCGACGAATAATCTCTAAAGCGTGATTTCCTGAGCGCGGAATTTGTAATTATCACTACCTAACGCGCGCAGAATTATGCGTTCACGTCGCAACGATAATTCACACACAATGACGAATACTAGTTTGCAACATTATGCGCGATTTTAATAACGTGTTTAAGATACGCGAAAGATTGGGAAAATTTTTGCTGCCAGTCACGTTTTCTCTCTCACTCTTTTTTTGCAAAACGCAACTAGCATTCGCCTATAAATTCGCTCCTGCCACTACACGACAGTAAATCCAGTTTATCGTTGCGCTCATCCTTTCGCAGTATCGCTCGCGCATTGTTGTCATAAAGCATCGGGGCCGCTTTTGCTGACCCGGCCCGGCAACAGTTAATGTGTCCATCGTGAAAAATTCGTTAATTTCACAGTGGCTGCATTCGCGCGCGGCCGCCTTCTCGTACACGCACGTCGGTCCGGCTCTTTTGTCCGCGCGCGCATGCATATACGCGCGCGAATACACGAAGAGACCAAACGGGGATTTTCTCTTTCTCTCTTTTCCTCTGTGTCGATCGGCATTGGCAGTGTGTTTGGAAAGAGAAAGAGAGAGAGAGAGAGAGAGTGAAGTTCCCTTCCAGCTTCGCGCGTATTATTGACGGCTCAAATTCATTAGATTCTCTCGCGACGCTCGCCGAGGGGTTGGGATTCCGCGAGGGTGAAGGCGATGGAGCGAGAACCCGAATCCTGCCCCCGAGAATCGGCGCGGGAAAAAGTTAAAGCCCGCAAAAAAAACGTATATCGGATTATTTCTGGAAGAGTTGATTCTATTGATACTGATATATGTCGATTTTTCTCTATCGCGCGAGGGGAGGTGGGACACGAGAAAAAAAGAAATGTAACGATGAGATATTAATGTTGGTTTTAAATTGTACTGTGTGTGTGTTATGTGTGTACGCAATTTTTATGCAGATATAACGATGCAAAAATTATATATCGCGTGACTCGCGAAAGAAAAATCAGCAATAAAAATGGTTCTCTAAAATTTATACGCGTACAAATAAAATGCGTTTGGTAAAGTTCGAATTTTGAGGATAATTGGAGAAGTTTTTTTCCGCGCGAGGAAAATGAAAGATTGCGATGTTTTTTAAGGAGCTGTGTAGATTTCGCGTACAGTCACGGAACTTCGTACAATTCACCATAAAAATTGTGATTTAAGATTCTGTCGGCGGCCCCAGAATTGTATCTCCATCATCCATTTTGTTCCCTCCGATCGCCGGCTCGGTGCAAACGCATTTTTCTTTCGACACCGCGCGACGGTGAGGCGGGGGGCATAAGTTATTCCTTTGGTTCAACGCTACGAAGGTCCTCGAGGGACGCTACAGCTGTGTGGCGATACTGCCTCTCTATTCCCGTGATCTGTTCTAACGTTTACGACGAATTGTGTATAAAGAGGAGGAAAGGAAAGAGTCTTTTCCCCTTTTTTTTTTTTATTCTGCACTTTTTGCGAATCGGGCGTCTCGTGATACATTGCCGCGTTTTAATACCATTATGTGCTCCGCTGTTTTTCGAATGACAAATCATCGCCTACGCTCTCTTCTAATACCCCGCCGTGTGTAAATATTCTTTAAACGTGAAATACACCACTTGGGGGACGCGCGAAGCAAAACGGAGTGTTGTGTATGTGTTATTTCCCAAAAAGATAACCGGAGAGATAAAAACAACCGTGGAAAAGGTTGCGTTTTTTATCTTCCAATAACGTTTCCCAAAGACGTATTACGTGCGTCGCATTTTTGCAGTTAGACGGAAGTGTTCGGACTCGCCAACTCTCCGAGACGTGTAGAGAAAGGAAGAGAGAGAGAGAGAGAGAGTGTGTGTGTATTTGCATAGGAAACTACACCCGAACAGTTTACGTCCCTAAATACAAAGTTCCTCCTTCTCCTCAACGGCGCATTGTCAGTAGTACTGTCTAGTCGGAGTGATTAACTTCCCTTTCATTATCGCCGCTTCCGTGACCTTCGTTGTGCCACGACGTAGTCCCTTCCTCCTTTACGTCCTCCCCGCACATTCCTGGCGCATTTTAAAGCGACTTCCATCCCTCCTTTTCTCAGCGTTGTCGCGGCCTTTCCTTCTCGAGAACCCGTCGAGGCGCAAGTTAATAATGTCCTCGCAATTAATAATCACGAAATTAATACCAAGACGTGGGAATAAAGACGAATGAAAAATGTGAACGTATTCTAAAATTTCTTCCTTTGTCTCTCCTTCGCACTTCCTCTTTTCTACCGACGATTTTTATTTTTATTTTTATTTTTTTTTTTCGATATTACAATACATATTTTTGCGATTTCTTTTGTTGATTTCCTAGTATACGTACAGCGTAATGAAAAATACAAACTTCTTAATTGGACATGGATTTTACGCAGCAGCGTACTTCGAAAAATCAATCAGCAAATTCTTTTTTCCGGAACAAAAAAATATTATCCACATAAAATTCTATTGTACCTCGGCAAAAGTATCCACGCATTCAAAAGTATTCACAGAAAATTATACTGTTCAATGTGTGTTTCGTGGAGAATATTTTGCAAAGCTAAAAATAACGTAAATGCATTTCGCATCGCGCGTGATATCGTCACTTATTAATATATTCGTTCGTGTGCGCGTCGCATTTGTGTGTTGTAATATTTCCATTTTTTTTTTTTTTTCTATGAAAACCTTTTTGCAAGTTATAGATTGCCGGTTATCACATGCGTGATCACATTTCAAGATCCTTTTTACGGCGTTATTTCGCCGAGCGTGTTGGCGTCGAGCAAATTTTATCGAAAATGTTGCTACCGATTCTTTCGAATAATGAACTTCTCTATATACGTACACATATCGAACGATCCATTTCCGAAAAACCTGCTTCGATATTAGTTTTACTCGTTACAAACGTAACGGGCGTATGTAGGCATCGTAACTCCGCGGCAATTCATCGCGATTACAATCGACCGCTGATCGTTGCGCGCTTCGATTTGGCAGCCGCGACGAATTGACGACCTACCCTATTTTTGAATCAATTGATCGCTATGTGGGAACGTAGATTTCATGAAAAGCCATCCGCGGCGTAGGTCATTCGATGAAATCAAATGTCGAGCTCACCAGATTCGTTTTATCCCGAGCATATTCGTGTGGAACTGTGTCGTGTAGTGCGCGTGCGTGTAAGAGTGAAAGAGAGAGAGAGAGAGAGAGAGAGAGAGAGAGAGAGAGAGAGAGAGAGGAAGAGCTCGAGAATATAAAAAAACTGCAATCCGAGAAGATTGAATGATCGCGCCAGAATAGATTAATTCCCGCAGGGGGAGGGGGGGAGGGAAGGGAAGGAGGGTTCGATTTTGCGGAACTGCGCCATTTTATTACTGCTCAATCCTTGGCCTGAGAGATAATGAGTTGACCTAATAACCCCAAAAAAACCGCAAGCGCGGTTATTTCTATGCCTCGAAATGACTGAAACACCATCACAATCTTTTCAAATTAAACTAATTTCTATCGCGCAGCAATATGTCAAGCGAAGGAAAAAAAAACGCAATTCATTATCGCGTTCTACCTGTAACAATTGAATTACATTATAATACCCGTCATCCAAGGTATATTCTATGACAGATATATCGATCACGTGCGTAAATTCGTGTATAATTGCGTTCTACCGAGATGCGCCGTGTTGTGTTACGCGGTCCGGGGGAGTTTCGCCAGAGAGAGAAACGCGTTGTAATCGGCAAAAAGTGCAGCGCGCTTTGCGGCCCGCGTCAAGTGCTCTTGCGGCGCGCCCTTCCAACCCCCGGGTTTTTGCGTTGTGGGAGGGCGCATTGCCGGTTGCTCGCGCGCGAGTGCAATTAACTGCGGCATCGACGGGCGCGCGAGCGCGGGTTACGCGGCGCGCGACAACTCTCCCCGTAATTTGTAAGATATTTCGCGCGGTTAGACGAAACTTTCCGGCGAAGTTCCGAGCGCGTGACACCTGCCGCGCGTAATCAACCTGCCCGGGTTAAACTGGGTTTCTCGTTCTCTCGGCCGCGGTACCGAGCCAACGTACGTACGTACCATGCGTGCATGCACGCAGCATATTGTCTCAATCTCCGGGATTATCCGGAGGCGCCGTCTAAATTCATGCCCGATCGACCAATGGAAACGTATGCACACCTCCATCCACGGCGGAAGTTAGTACCGCACGAATGCCGAGGCGAATAGAGAGAGAGAGAGAGAGAGAGAGAGAGAGAAAGGAGAGAAGCTGACGCTACTTCTCAAGTTAAGCTCGGTAATTGAGATTTGGTAAGTGACGTTAGAAAGTTATAAGCCGCAGCTACATGTAAAGATCCCGCTTGCGTTCGCCGCGAAGCTGTTTCTCCGAAATTAAATAAATGTTCGTTAATTATGCAAAAATGTGGAAAAAATGTGATGTATCGATATATTTGATCGCAGCATGCTATATTTATGTGTTTACAAGAGCCAATAAATTCCGCAGGTTGAAATTCATGAGATAGTCGAAGTGTTAGGTTAAACTTGGTTTTTTTTTTTTTTTTTTTTTTTTTT
>NW_018020639.1:213552-249777 GCF_002006095.1 Pseudomyrmex gracilis
AAAGCATTTATATGGAAAAAAAAATTTTTTTAAATCGAAAATATTAATGTAGCTCATCTTGTTTTTTTTTTTTTTTTTTTTTTTTTTTACTGAGATATCTTGATATAATATCGATTCAATAAATTTTCCCTTTAATCACATCGATGTGGCAGAGCGAAGATGCGACAAAATAATATTGTAATATCGACGTAAACGGCGAGGAGTGAGAAATTAGAAACGCGATATTCAATAATGAAAGCAGTAAGACATGTTCTCTTCTCCGCGAACTGTCAATTATACGCTTCGTCTCGTATCCTTTGAGGTTGAATTTATCGCACGTATGACTATCTCACGTGTTGTGAATAATATCTGCCTTTAAGCTTACTAATTATATGGCAGAACGATACACACAGACACACATGCAACAGACCCGCATAATGAAACATACATTACAGAACGTGTAACGTTAATTACGCGGGGCCAAAGCACAGAAATGCAATACAATTTCGTGCTCCGCGCGCGCGTTGTGTATTCTACTAGACAATATATATATATATATATATATATATATTTAGATATAAACAATATGTAAATAGATAACATGCTGTATATTTCCGCGGAGCGTCGGACGTATCGGACAAACGGTTTACTTTGAGTTACAACGTGATGCGGTTATCGAGAAGTTTATGAAACTTTAATTTAATATTGAAAGTCTTGTCACACACACATAAATAGTTTGTCCATAAATACGGCTTTTGAAAATATGATCTGCGAATTATTTATATTAATTTCTTTTCAGTAAATAACGAATTTACACAAAATGTAAAAAATTATTGAATTTCTCGAGATAACGCGCGCTATATATATTTAATAATACATGACATATCGCTTAGCAATAGCAACAGAAAGGCAACAACAGCAAGAGCAACAAGTGCGCCAGTCGTAATTATCCCCCATTTCGCTTTACGAACTGTTAACTCGCAACAAATAGACATTTCGTGGGAACTACCAAATCCGAACTGTCAAATATAACGATGTCTGCGTCAAAAAGACGCGCTGTGCAAATGATTTAATCTCAGCGTGAATTACGTGCGCGACGGGGGGGGATATGTGAAATTAATTTTTCTAACGTGTTTTTTTTTTTTTCATCACGTAAACCAAACTTTTACAATTCTCTACTTCAAAACTCGATGCGCATGTTTATACGTAAATAATATGCAATAATTAAATCGAAAAACATCCCGATGAATAATAAGGTTCGATTTCACGACGGGGATGAAAAAGGACAAACGCGGAACAGGCGAGAATGCAGAAGCGGCGCGAAAACGAAGGAAAGCGCGAAAAGCAGAGGAAGAGAGGGAGGGAATACGAAGGATAGGTAGTCCTCAGCAACCCTCACGGTGGCAACATCACCTCCCGGATGGGCATGCGCCACGTTTTGCGCTTACGGGGGAAAGAGGGGAAGAGGGGAAAGAGGAGGAGAGGTTGCTGGCACGATTGCCGGTAGTGTTGCTGCTGCTACTGCTGCCGCTTCTGCCGCGAGCTTCTCCGCGCGCGGCAGAAGCAGCAGTAGCAGCAGCACCACCGGCAGCGCGGCAGCAGCAACCTCCCCCCGAAAGCGCAAAACGTGGCGCATGCCCATCCGGGAATCGAACCCCGCGGAGGCACAACGTCACCGGCGAACCAGCCGCCGGGTACCTCAGTACGTTTGGCGAACAGTTCGCGAACGGACGTATTTCCTCCTCGTGGGGCTCTGGAGAACGCACTCGTCCCGAGCGTAAACACGAGCGTGGTGTTGACACCAAAAGAAAGGAAGAAGAGACCGCGGCTGCGGTCTCGACACGCCGTCGTCGGCCGGAACGACGCTTCACGCGTGAATGCGAAGATTCCGCTATTCTCGCCCCCGCAGGACGAAGAACTTCCCTTTCTCTTGCGTCGAGCCGTCCGCACGCATCCTACGTGGACTAGGCTCGTCTAGAGATTGACGCGCGAGCGACCGTCCATGCATGCACTGACCTCGTCGTCGACGACGGCTTACATCATCGCGACGCATCAAGGTCGTCCGCGCGATCAATGAACGTGGCGCACACCGCCACGTGACCGGACGACCACAGCGCGGACGAAAACTGAAGGCCGCGCGTTTTCGCGATCTCGCGCACGGACGCGCCGGGAATATTACATCCCTCGTCACTCGTGAGAAATATTCGCGGGAATTCGTTTTTTGAACACTGATCGCGCGCGCAAAATCAAAATCAAAAAAAAAAAAACCGATCGCGAAAAAAACATCAATTCTGTTGAAGTCTGTATAATCGCCGATTATAAGACGGAAGCTGCGGATTCTCGGAGAGATATTCTCTGATTTCTCGTCTTATCTGGAGGTTTTTTTATACCGTTGAAAGATAAAAATCTCTTTCCCCGTGAAGAAAGGATCGAACCTCCTTTACGACAGACGGTTTTCTTCTCGATTTCACACGTGACAACGGCGTGTTTTTCCGTCACGAAAATCAGTCGCTGGTTCTATCCGCCACGTTGGCCGAAGATTCTCTGAGATCAATCCTGTGTGTTTCTCCTCTCAGTTTCAAAATCCCAAACAGACACTGATTGTGCGGTGTTAAAAGGACGGTGTTAATGTCTCATCGATATCAAACGCGGACTTTTGATATATTTTCCGGCTATTAGAGAGAGAGAGAGAGAGGGGGAGAGGAAAAGAGACAGAAGATAGAGGAAAAGAGAAGAGAAATAACGCGGAGAGAAAGAGGACGTCGGTGACGTGCAGTGCAATCTGTGTAAAGTAGACTCCGGGGACGCGACGGGGAGGCAGTTAGAACGTGACATGACGAGAGAGTTATAGAGGCCGAAGAACACGGACGAGAGGAAAAGGAAGAAGAGGAAAGAAGAAAAAAAAAAAGAAAACAGCGGGAGACAGACTTTCGTTAAGCTTCCGAAGTGGGAATTGTTGCGTCAGCGCGTGAGAGACCGGTGAGTCTTTACTCTAAGCATTATTACGTAAGAGCTAGCAGTTTACACAGCGGACTGTGTAAATAAAGTTGTTTAAATGTTTGAGATCGGAGAGGGAGGGGAATATATATCTCGGGGAAGTAGGGCGCGTTCATTGTTTATGATCATCTTCGAATGAGCAACAAGTGTTGCTGGCATTGTGTCAGGGCGATCTATTCTTGATATCGCAATAAATAACTCTTTGCTAACATGCGTCCGTTACTTTCGTTATCGGAGAACGAGAAGAACGCGGGCTCAATCCGCGTGTTAATTTACGAAAATGTTATCTATCTGGCCTAATAGTTGCCGCAACAATTGTTGTCACGGAGAGACGGTCTTCCACCGTAATTCTCACCGCAACAAAAATGTATATCTCTGATCGCTTGATTTTTTTTTATATTTGTTTATTTGGAATGGAGCGAAAAATCTAAAAATAAGCGCACCAGCTTTGTAAATTTACTCAAGAGTTGTGTATTGTGTAATTTTCTTCTAAGAAAAACAAAAATGTCGAAGATTTGTGTCGTCCGCTTCAATAAGCGATTAGTTCCACTTGTTACGTCGACGTTAATGAATAGCTACAGTTAAAACATACGAACCGAACGCTTAGCGAACGTTTAGCTTAGCTCCGGATATACCGGTTGGTTCGAACTGAGCGCTTTAAAATAGCACACAATGAGGAGCGAAGACGAAGAGAAGAAGAGTAGAAAGAGCGGAGTGTGACAAAAAGGACCTGCCGTACGAGCATGAGTGACGTTAAGCTGACGTGAGTGGAAAGGCCGAAGTCGTGGGTGGCTCGCGAGCAGGAAAAGGACGGAGCCAGACAGTTGACAAAGCAGAAATATGGCAGACGGAAGGACGTAGCAAAGTGGCGACCGGATAAAATCAAAAAAAAAAACAGAGAGAAAGAGAGAGAGAGAGAGATAGAAGATGTTGCTCTCGCCAAGACGTCGCCGGTTTGCGACGTCGTTCAATTAATATGCGCGGGCGATATAATTCGATGATTACAAATTCAGACAGCGTGTTTGCGCTAACTTAGCGGAATCATGAATTCAGAGTACTGACCATTCAACCGTAAACTCGGTTGATTTATGCATGCGCCGATAAAGTCATCAGTTGCCGAAGTTTACGTGCAGCTTCTGTAACTCTCTCTCGCATACACAACTCGCGCAACTCTTTAATGACGTGTAAATATTTTACGAAAAGTGTAACGTCGTTTTCGCTCTTTAATCGCGTTCAACATTAGCTATACTTGGAAAACAACGTTGTGCAAGTTTTGGATCTTGTAATTTTTCAAATATATTTTTAATATTAAAAATGGACACGTATATATATATATATATATATATGAAAAAACAAGAAATACGCACGTATTCGTGTGTAATACAGATTTTTATTCGTAAATCCCATCGTCAGAAAGACATTTTCTGTTTTTATGTGCGATGTATAAATCGCAAAATGCATGAAATTCTGAAAATCTTCTCGAAAACTATCTCAAATCGCGTTACTGCGGATACAAGAAAAACGGAGAAACAAAAATAATTTGTAGGAAAATTAATTAGATCTTTTGCGGGAGAGGCAATTAATTTACTTGCGGGGGCAAACTTTTTCCCGCGTCACAAGTAGTAGACATGTATATGTGTGTGTATGAGTGTGTGTGTGTGTGTGTACGTGCGCGCCAGAAAATTCGCCGCAGTCGCACGCGACGTTAAGTTTTTTTTTGCGTAAACTTAGTTAAGTAGGTAGCCAGAAAACGGGCGGCGCACATAAATGAACGTTACGCCGGGATAGAAAAACTCGTCCGGTTCTCCATTGAATCCTCCGCAAAGCCGCACGTCACGCAACGGCTTGTTAGGTAAACATCACGCAAATAAATTTCGACGGATACCGAAAAAAAAAAAAGAAGAAAAAAGAAAAAGAAAAAGAAACAAAAAACAGCCTTGATCGTACGCGATAATTACGTGTCGCGGCGAACGAAACTGCTGGAAGGGCTCGCGTAATTCAACGCACGCGGGAGAGTCGTCATTAATTTTCCCGTTTCGCTTAATTAATGCCCGAGTCGCGACGGCTTTCATTCAAGATTCGATACGCGAGATTGGCTCGCGCGTCATTTTAATAAACTGTATATACACGCGGCGTTGCAACACAGCTTATTTCATCGGTCAGATATTGGAAATGTTTGCCGAGTCGAGTATTATTTGATTAATTGCGAATTCACCGAGAAATAAATGGAAAACTAGTATCGAAATTCTCCCCGTGTTTTAAGCAGGCGCGGCAAAGTGGGGAATAAAACCGGCCGCGCGTTCTATCACGCGAATAGCTTTTTATGCGGTTGTGCTTATCACAGTCAGATTGGAATAAAGTTGGCAAGTCCGGTTCCTTTTTCAGTGCGTGGCGCGCGTGCCGGAGAACAGTTTTGCTTTAACTTTTCGAATCGGTCGGCTGGAAATAGCCGACCGATCCCGTTCTTGCGATATTGTCATTCCTCCTCCCGTTTCTTTCGCACGTAACAACATAACGTGTCTATTGGGATTTGCGTTTGCCATACCTCCCCCTTCCCACGTGACGCTTGTTTTCCCGATGAAGAGAATCAGACTGATTGTCAGAATTAATTAATTGGGTTTTGCAGCGCACATTTATATCGCGGCGCAAAAATGCAATTTAAATGGAAATTCCGTGACCCCGATTGAATTTGCAATATTGTATATTGTAACATTTGTTATCCGGGCGCTGCGCGCTTCGCACGAGGGACACGTGTGTATTTTGTAACCCGATAACATTTCCATTCGACGCAATGTTGTGTGTACTGATAATCTGAGGAATGCGAGTTTTTAATTATTTTTCTTGGGGATGTGCCCCGTCACACACACCTCTTCGATAAACACATGTCTGCGCGCCGCAGACGCGGCGGGATGAAAAACGAGGAAGAGAGAGAAACGGATAATACAGTCCGAAACATTGAATGGCAGCCGGTAAACCTTCCCTTCCCTTTGCCCGCGGATCGAGTACGAAAGGGCTTATTCTCGATTGGACAAATTGCCGCCAATCATAAATAATTGACAGACAATCGCAAGGGATTTAGATTTACCAGCTCGGCACGTCCATAACTTCGATACTGATTCGTACCAGCTCTAAACCTTAATTTGGAGTGCGTTCGTCCACATTTATATATATATATATATATATATATATATATATATATATATANTAACTTCGATACTGATTCGTACCAGCTCTAAACCTTAATTTGGAGTGCGTTCGTCCACATTTATATATATATATATATATATATATATATATACACATATATATATATATCTATATATCTATATAGATATATATATATATAACCGCGCGCAAACAATACACGGGGGGAAATCCAATGCCGTGTAGTACACGTTCTATATTCCACACGCGTCACTCTCATTAGGAATACGTTTAGTTGTAAAACGCTTTATGCGTATAAACACGCCGCATTAATATATTTCGTATAATATTATTGATATGTGTGTTCATTTCCAGCGGGTTTGTGTGAAATATCTCATTGAGTTTGAATATGCATCGTGTATTGTGTACGTAGCTTTGCAATATATGTTACACGGCGCGCCTCTCCTCGTTGTTACGTGAATTGCGTCCGCGAAAAATCGTTTCTTTGTTTCATTCAAATTAAGTACTTCAAGATTTTTATGGATTTGTTTTCGCAATCTCGTCGTTTGTGCAAAATAAAATATCGTTTATGTTTACACTACATGAACTTTACGACGCTTCCATCGTTTAACTAATTTGTCTCGGGGTATAAGATATATATAACAATAAGGTATAAAATATAAGGTATATAATACTTGATACAAAATAATCAGAAACGCGTGATCGTACGATCGTCGACTTCGCGAGTACATTACCGTTTATTCCGTAAAAACGATGAGAGATATTATGCCAATCTAGTAGATTTTTTGCGAAAGCCACTGACGTGCAGCTTGCGTGTAGCTCGGGAATTTGTACGGATCGCGCGTGATTCGAGGAACAGACGTCACTGCGCCGTATATCGAGATGGCGAATGCCAAGGGGTAGAAGCGGGCTTGTAACGGGGGTAGCATGCCTCCCGCGCGCGCGCGCGCGCGATCAGATACCAAAGATTACAAACGAAATACCACTGGGCTACTTTTATTTTCGGAATTTTGTCGTAAAAAAAAAAATCGCCGCTTAAACAGACGCGAACCTGTTTCGTGTGCGTATTACCATAATTTCTTAGATAACAAACAGATCGCAATCTCTGAAATGTACACAAGAGACTCTCTTTCTCAACTCGCATAATTCTTTCCTGGATATCAAGAATGGAAACAAAAACCATCCAATATAATATGTGAACGAGAGGAATGGGAGGGATTAGATCAGCGCGCGGGCATGAAAGAACGATAAGAGAGAGCGTGCGTGAAAGAAAGAAAAGCGAGAGAACGACACGAAGAGCACGCGAGAGATTCCGACGAAGGAGAAGTAGAAGGAGGAAGATATAGATGAATAGCACAATGCGCGGGAAGAGAAGTAAAGCTGTCTCTCGAAACGGGGTCGACATAATTGCACCCCCGCAGTCGCACTGCAAGCGGTAGACGGCCGTTAGAGGGGAGAGATGTCGCGAAGGGGTTGAGAACAAGCTTTGCAAGAGAGAGAGAGAGAGAAAGAGAGAGAGAGAGGAGAGTTAGCCGCCGTCCATTGTCTCGCGCGGAGACTCGACCTCCCTCGGCACTGATTAAATACTTGACACATCCCCGCCGCTCGCTTGTCGTGCCGAACCGACATAACTTTGTTCGAATTGTAATTACGGGCCGGATCGGTCATCGCTCGCTTAGCGAGTTTCCCTCCGCAAAACTTCGACTCCGTTCCTTTCAGATCGGCCGGCGCAGTCGGTTTGCCCTCTTCTCCCCCCTTCCGCACGAGGGTGCGCGCCTCTCTCGACTTTCTATAAATGGCGAGCCGTCTCGATACCGAACTTTTTGAAATGTTTCCGGGGATTGTGAGTCCGCATGATCTATACTCTGAATAACCGCGTTCGTTTCTCTCCTCCGCTCTCGCCGCATGACTTAGTCAAGTTATTGATTCCGCTGCGCGGTGCATTGCACCTTCGGTGGTAAATGACCAACGCTCGTGTGTGTCCCGTTCGGAGACGTAGCCATAGTTTGATAATTGATCATCAATGTCACACACGGGACGAAACACGGGAGATCGATGTAATTAAACTCGCGAAACTAATATCACGCAAATTTCATCGCTTATATTTTTAACACCAGCGATGATGGTCTACTACTCGCCAGCAGTCAGTTAGCTGTTAATAGTAATTTAATTGACTCTCTCTCTCTCTCTTTCTCTCTGATCAAGACCGAGTGCCGATCTACCCACTGTCGGAGTTAACTGACGTTGATAAAACCGATTACTAATTGGAATCGGTAGACTGCGCGCGTGGCTGAGTGGCGGCAGAATTATGCATGACTGCGCCCGCACTTTATACGCGCGTTAAAATGCGCGATTCCGCATATTCGCGCGCGTTAAGCGATATCCTCTCTCTTCTCTCAGGGTGTAACGAGAGCGAAGGAGAAACTGAAAGAAAGAGAAAGCAAGACGGAGAGTAGTACCGCGCCGGGGCGGTTTATCGCGGATATACCGGTTTCTCTAGCCCGGGAGGCGCGGGGATTATGCAATTTAAAATGAGTTAATTGAAGTGCAATAAGTCGTTAAAACTCTCGAGCAAATTAATTAATATGAAAGCCGGTTAGAATGGGGTAGCGCGCGCGCGCGCGGTCGTCCTGCCTGATCCTCTCTCGCCCGCGTTGGTCTCATTCTTGCGACGCTATTACCACACCGACGTCGGCCATGTCCGTGGCACGTTCCCTCTTGTGCCGGAACAAGGCGTCCGCGCCCGTTCCCGCCTGCGAGGGTGGTGGTGGTGACGATGGAAGGTGGGTGGAGGACGGCGCAGGTCGATGAGGAAAGCACGGTTAATGAAATAATGTACGCTCGAGGTAGCCCTCGAGCACGCGGCGCGCGCGCGGATTTAACTTTTGCGCGAAAATGCTCGCTCTTCGGGGGAAAGAGGAAGAGACGAGGTTAGGGGCAAGGGAAGGGTAGAAGGGAGATTTTCCGTGTTCTCTCAACTTCGAGCTAAGTCGCGGCTTTATTGCCGAGGGGAGGGCCGATCGTTGAAATCAAAGGCCCTCGCAAATCGTAGCGGGCTTAATTAAGAATTCTGCGTGCTGAGGAAACGCGGGGAGAAAGCGAGCGCAATATCGTCGGCTTTTGGGGCAGGTACGCCGAACAAGAAAGAGAGAGAGAGAGAGAGAAAGAGAGAGAGACGCGTCCTTTTTCGCGTAGAGAATTTTTGGTGTCTCGAGTGAGTTTCTCCACATGGAATTACGCGTTATGTCTTTTATAAAAACATCGTCGAGTAAATTACACGTCCTCGAATTAAGCGCGAGCGTTAAATTTCGATTTTCAACGTAGTTTTGCGTTTGCTTGTGAAGCAACGTCCACGAAAAACAAAATAAAAAGTACTACAAGTATTTTCTAATATATATATATCTTATAAATCACACTCTTGCGCGTTTATAAAACGCGCGTGTCGAGATTTTTGTAAAAAAAAATAAATAAATAAATTTATTTCAATCGCGAAAAAAACGGCGCATCGCGCCAGCGAAGGAGGGAGAAAAGCGTAACTATCGTTCGAGGAGGAGTCTCAATATCTGGACGAGATCCCCCGGGGAAATAAGCGAGAAAAATAAATTATATCGATATCCCCGATGCGCACAATCCACCTATCTGTGTTTATGAAATAGTTTATGAAGTTTTATTGCTCGTGGCTGGAAGCGCATTCGTTAATGCTGACGTTACAAACGTTCGTTTGACACGTTTTCACTTTAATTACTTCGACCGCCACTAACGGACAAACTTTCCGCAGACGTTATTTCCACTCTGTTTAATGGGTCATTTTGTGTGTGTGTGTGTGTGTGTGTCCATTTTTTGATTCTCTCGTGCCAAAATTTTCTATTATTTACGTTTTTGCATTAGCGCGAATACAGTCTTTTTTGCGGAGACAAAGGTAAACAAAAAAAAAAACCACGTCAACTTTCACGATTAATCTTTTTTTTTTTCTGTGACAGGGATAGAAAGACAAAGTCGTGGGGAAAAAATGAAGCCTTTTTTATCCGGGCTACTTGATTCATATATCGCGCGTCTTATATGACGCTTATACGCACGACGGCGGAACATGATCTTGATTCCGGGAGTAAGAGAATATAAGTTTTCGCGCGGAATAAACCGTACTAAATTTCACAGGTTAAACTAGTTACCACCCCCTCGATGTGTCTCGCGTTACGCAATTTCGTTCACTCGGAAACGACCTTCGTTCGCTTCCTTCATTCCGCTCGCTTTTCGTCCTTTCTGCTCCGTACGTGCGTGCGTGCGTGCGTGCGTCTTCGGACGTACGTGTGCGCGTGACGTGTGTGTGTACACGTATACCGCGTGTATACGCGTTTGCGCATTCCCGTCACTGAAAACATTTAGCGCTCCAAACCGGTTTTAAAGGGTCTAACGAACTGCGAAGCCGGGCTAATTGAGACCGTTGCGAACGCGCCTGTATCTCCGTCGGAACCAGTTTACTGCACGACGACAGGTGTAACGCGAGGATGTTTCGTCGCTTTACGAGCGCTAATTCCTTTAAGCCGGAGGTTGAGGAAACGTTATGAGGGAGGGAGAGCGAGAAGAGAGAGAAAGAGAGAGAGCCAGGAGTGAGAAAAGAGCGAGGAAAAAAATAATTAATGACTCGATCGATGCCACCGAACGCAGTTTTTTTCCTGATAATGTTCAGACTGACAAGTATTTTTCTTGAAAAGCAATACACCAACACGCTCTCTCTTACTGCGTCACTTTTTCTTTAACAAGTTAAATGACGAACAAATCGTCTCTCGCCACGTTAAAACGTTTCACGATTTTGCAAGCATAACCGATGAGAAGCGGAGATCGGGATATTTCTCTCCGCCGCTATACGGAAACACACAGAGCGTAATATTATTTTCTAGAAGAGTTCCCTTTCGATACGAGGCGATACGAACGTTGGACCAACGAAATTGGATAACGTCCATTCTCGTGTGCAACACACCGAAATCGGCAAAATTGTATTCTGGACTTTGTTACGTGCGAGCACCTTCAATTAGGAGTTCAAAGCGAACGAAACGACAGTTTTCCAACGCGGTGTAACAGCGCAATTTCAACGTAAGTGCAGTAACTCGCGCGCTGATGCGAGAACCATCGATTCTCACAATTCCAATTAAAAAAAAAAAAAAAAAAAAAAGAAAAAAGAAAAAAAAAATTGCAAATCATTTTTTTCCTAACGGAATAAATCTCTTGCAGATTATAACGCGTAATTCATGTAATGAGATAAATAATTGTTGTATTGAGAAAGAAACACAGTTTTTTTTTCACACAACGGAAAAGAAAAAAAAACAGGAATCACTTGTACGCGCAGATCTCAATCTCAATTGCAAATCGAGCTTCTTCGCCGACAATGAGTCCGCAGCGGAGAGATCCGCGAAGCTATATTCAACTCTCTCCGACTACGTTATGCGCGTCTACGGTCGCGCAATCAGCTTATTACGTTATCAGCGCGCTGCATTCTCCGGTATCAGAGAGCCGCAAGCGCGCGCACGCTATTGGTAATCGTTCAAGAATAAACCTATTAACGGACCAGTCTAGGATGCGCGGCGCGGACCTTCATTCCGGTCAAACGCGGCTCGGGGCTCGGCGCGGCGCAACGTAATCTTCTCCTGTCGCGCCAGATCGTATAATACCGTGTAACGAGGATGCAATGCCCCCTGAAATCCCTGCCACGCAGGGACGACTATGCGGAGAGACCCGTTGGATCCGTCGGGATGACGAAACGTATATCTATGCGTAGCGCGTGTGCGCGCGCGCGCGTTATGTGTGGATGTGCGTGTATGTGTGTGTGTGTGTGTGTGTGTGTGTATGTGTGAAAACGACGACACACGCAGAGCAACCGTGCGACACGGAGGCCGCTCGGTCAGGCGCAAACCGGTGGGGACTATAGCTGAATTAGCATGGCTATCTGGATAATATATTGGACTGTATCGTTGGACACGACCAGGCAGAGCCACGTGATATACTGACACCCTCTCTCGACCGTTCTCCTCCCGTCCTCGCCCCCTCACGATTTTATTGGCAGTACGTACTTCCCCCGCGCGGACGGTACCAGCCCTTGACGCCCGGTTTATCCACTTTCGCCGTTAATCCGTATCGGTGTGCCGGCGCAGGAACGGTAAAAAATGTATTCCCTCCTCCATTACCCCTTTGTCGCGCGCCCCCGTCTCTCTCTCGACCCTCTCTCTCACCCGTCTCTCCTTTTCGCAGAATTCCCATTCACCACCGCGACAAGTCGTCCTCGCATCGCGGTTAATTAACTCCACCGATGGTCGGATCTTAATTAATTTCATTTGTCTCTGTCTTTCTCAGTCTTATTTACTCGCGCGGTTTCTTAATCCCGCATGTAAACGTATATACATCTCCGAAATACGCGAATAAATTATTAAATGAAGATACACTTCGGGGGGGTGAATATATTCTCTTAATATAAAATAATTGCTTCTGGCGCTACAGATAAGATATTTTTATTAATATCTGCGTTCGCGAGATGTTTGTGAATGATAAAAGTAAAACTTATTAATGAGATTCTCGTACAACACTGTGTGATGGAGAGTGAAACAGATGATTATTAACCGTGTATCAAGCGCACAGTCGGTAATCCATATATCGAGCACCGCACACACGCCGGGGGTCCATGACTTGCTCGCGTCTTAGACAGCGAATATATATATATATATACATATCTCTCTCTCTATCTATCTATCTCGCGTTCGAGAATCTTCCAGGGTGGATGGTAGTTTATGACGACCGACACCGTTGAGGGACGCGTATTGTGGCTAATCATATTCTGCCTCGTAACCAACCATAATGGATTCCGAAGCCGTCTCGGTAAAATTAATAAATACTCTCGATCTTGTGCACGTCAGTGTGATTTATGACGTTTTATCGACGCGAAGAGTCGTGGAGTCCCGCGGGATAGCACGGCAAGAGATATTTGATTGGCTTGTTTGAACAAGACATCGTGCTCGATCGAGGAGAGAGAGAGCCATGCAGGTGAGTTGGCAGATTAATAATACGATAGATAGAAATTTAATTGAATGACGAAACTGCCGAACACGTCGCGTTGTTCGATCCGTGCGTGCGCGCGTCGACGCGTGCAGCGGAGAGAGAAAGAGAGAGAGAGAGAGAGAGAGCTAGTTAGCATTCGTCCCTCATTAAAATCGCATCTGTTTTGTGACGGCGAATGAGTGACGCGAAGAGAAGAGAAGAAAATATTATTACGCCCGCGATTGCGCGCAATGTACGTATATTATTATTCGATTGTCAGAGTTCCGCCGATTATAAGATATTCCAGATAACATATCGATGCAAATAACTTTACATTAGCAATGGATACACGCCGGTGTTACCAGTTTATACAGGTGAGAAAGGTGTTCGATATCATTATTCGACATGTATAATTTATATATAATTTTTGCAAATAAATGTGAGAAGTACATCCACGTGAGTGGTGTTTATACATAGGTAATTACCGCAATTATGTTCGATAAAATGTCATCAACTATACTTTTCGGTAAATCGCTTGAGTAAATCGCGCTTAATTTTTGTACATCAAAATGAGGTTAACTATTGAGAGAAAGAGAGAGAATTGGCGCGGTATTATCTCGATACACACAGTGGAATGCATTAATTAAAATTGTATTTTTACTCCCGAACTAGAGCAAATCGTTCATTAAATTCAATGTGTGTGTATGTGTGTGTGTGTGTGATGCTCCGATTTTTGTGGAGGAACGAGTGAAATTTTTAATTGCGAAAAATCGGCAAATATATACATATATGTGTGTGTGTGTATATATATATGTATATATGTATACACATATAATCTATCATACCGCTCGCATTTACAATTGCGCGCGAAAATCTCGTAGATAGAATCGTAGGAGGAAAAATCGCGCGCATTTCGGAGATCCCGTTCGTGCCCGCGCACGTCAATAGAAAATATCGGCAGTAAACTATTTCAACGATCCTGCCGGCTCACTACCTAAAAATAAAGTTCATACGGCAAGCGTGAAATTGACGCCGTGAAACTTTATCGGCGTTCCCCAATCGCCCATATTCTCGCGACCGAGTGAACCCCAATCCGCGATGAAAAAGCATGGTAACGGGCGGGCGAATGAGATTGAAGGATGGACCGGATTAAGGTTAAAAGCACGTTCGAAGAACCGTACGGTAATTGGACGTAAGAGCAACTATTTCTCTTGTGCCCCGACCGGGGGAGAATTAGCGGAGTAAAGTCCAGGTTGAAGGAAAAGAAGAGTTTTGAAGAGTTCTCTCCTCCCTTCCCCGATTTAAAATCCGATTCATCCCCCTTCGATGCGATTTATTTCCCATTGTGATAAATTTACACATTGTACATTAAACGATACTTTTTAACGTACTATATACGCGCTTACTACTCGCGCGTATTACAAAGTTATCTCCCAAAATTACGTTGTTTCTTCCTAATAAAATTAACACATACGCGATATAGTACCGCGCGCGTACGTACGTTTCAAAGGGTCATAATCCGCAGTAGATTAGCTAATGCAATACAATATAATGCGCTATTTCGCTGCGTGTAATAACACAGAGAGCTGTACAGAAATTGTGCGATTAGTATATTCGTGCAATTACCGTGCGTTAAATTGATAAAGCGACAAGCGCGATTCACGCGTTCGCGCAAGCGCGCTATCACAAAACCGCGAGGTTTACGACGATTAACGCCGGTTCTTTAAATTTATTACGCACCCTTTTATTACGACTACGGCACGGAAATAAGCCGCGCGCGCGCGCGCGTGATACGCAGCCGGTGAAATTAGTCGTATCGCATTCCCGTGATCTCTCGCAGTCCACGCGGTGGATTGTGTATATCGATCGTGGTTGGTAATTAACGAGCGGCGCGCGCGAGAAAAATCGAAAGCGATCAAGCCTCACTGCGCGTTGCTAACTAATTACCCGCCGAGGATCGTGATTGCGTCGCTTTGTCAATCTCCGTGCGCGCCACCAGCCTCACCTGCTCGATTTGCATTCCGACGATTTGTCGTACGGAAAAGCCGCGACCGGTGTCTATTTTTAACTCGCGTTTCCGGCCGAATTAAGCGCTTTTTCTCTTTCTCTCTGGCGATATTTTAGCTCGTTTGATTATGCGCCCGATCAAGCGCGCACAGCTTCCACCGGAAATATCCAATTGTACACCCCCGACCGGTGTGTGTCCTCTGACTTGTAATTTTATCTACGACACTTGAAATATTTCAGCCGCCGAGAAATCAAAGAAGTCGAAGTTCATATCTAGTTCAGTTAATTTCTCTCCGCGTCGCATCAATTTGGGGATCTCGACACGACACGATCGATTTATTTCCCGGATCTGCGTGTTCTAGTTTGAGAAAGTCACGCGAAACGTTTCGATCTCACCTTAGGATAGCAGTTCTTCTCGGTCTCTCTTACGAAAAAGAAGTTTTACGATTCACAAAGTTCCTCCGTTGTTCGTTAGAATCGAACGAATTCGCCCGGCTCTCGCACGATCGAGGCGATCGGGAAACGGAAAAACCACTTTTGAGAGAAACGCAGTCATATTATTTCACTCGTAGAGCTCGCATGGCTCAACGGTGTTAAAACTTTACGAGCCGATTCGATAGATGGTGGAGAGGGGGCGAGAGTTCTCTCCGTTTTCGCGAGATTTCCCTTCATTCTGGCGATCGACCATTCAAAAAATTCTCGCGCAAAAAGCGCGCATTGACGCGAATACTTCTTCGCGATCTCGCTCCTCAATCTTATCGCGATCGCATTGCTTCGTAAATTTTAACACGATCGAAATTGCGCGTTGTTGGAAAATTGAATTCCCGATACGGGGCGAGAAGAAAAGCGCGCGCGTAATTATTTTATTATACATACGTATACTTGCGAATACGAAGGTTTTCACGATTGTGAGCAGAAAAACATTTAAATAAATAAATCGATACGACGTATATATCTTTTCCAAACTATTTTCTTTTCCGTTTTGAAACGTAATATCGCGTGCGTCGCGGCGTAGCCGAACGTGTAAGTAGCTCTTTGAGAACTCCGTTGCTTAACATATACCGCGTTCGCGCCGCCACTCCGGCACACAAACGAGGTTATTGGAGCTATTAGACTTTTTTTTCCTACAAGACGCGTTTATACTTTTTTTTTTTTTTTTTTGTCACATTTCTTACATCACGTAGCTCGTTAATTATAAAGTTTAGCAATTCGTACGACTTCATTCTCTCTCCATTATTCTTCTGGTTAGCATATATTCCTGGTGCTTTTACGTGTGAGTTTAGCGCCTGTATCGCGTGATGCGATGCACTTCTGGGGCGTGCGTTTACACAGTTGTTTTCAATTACACTGGCGTGTGTACGCGCGACTGAAAAATAAACAAACATCGCAAAAATACGAAATCGTTATACGAATGCGCTAAAGCTTTGCGTAATAATAATAATGATTTGTTTACCGAATACGAATATCGAGGTGTGTATGTTAAACCAACACAAGTTTTGAAATTTTCTCCGAGAGCTTTTGTGTGTGTGTGTGTGTGTGTGTGTGTACATTATCTTCAGCACGTTTCCCGAATGAAGCGTATTTGAATTTTAGCTGCTACTCGCGATGACGAGCGCGCGCTAAAGGCCGCCGCCGTCGACGACGAGGAGATACCAAGTTGAAGTGGCACCGCACGGATCGCTCCCGCGTGCATGCATCTTGAGGCCGCACAAGTCTCGGGAACGTGCGGTAGACGAGCGATCAATCCCATCGATAGAGGAAGGATGAAACTCATTGAGAAGCACTTGGAGGCTGTCGCGCGCGGTGAAGAACAAACGCGGCGCGGATCGGGCTCTCTCCCTGCCGATCGTTCTTCCATTTATCGAGCGAGAAAACGCGAGGTTGAAGTTCGATGCCGCGACGGAAGAAGCGGCGAACGCGCGCGGCGAACGACGACACGGCGCAAGAAAGCGTTGACAACGAAAGCCAATATGGTGGGTAATGAGAGGGCCGCGTCAACTTTCAGCGTTCCGTAACGACCGCAGAAAAAGAGAGATAGAGAAAGAAAGAGAGAGAAAGAGAGAGAATGAGAGAGACATGGAAGAGTGGAGACGGTGGTGGCGACGTAGAAAAAGGGATGGGACTTGAAGAGTGCGCGCCGCGTTGGGGTGAGATTGTAAAGAGTGTTTACTTAACCCCTGCCCTGCCTCGAGGTGAGTGCAGCTGTCTATAAAGACCGCGGATCTCTATATAACGGAGAGGAAAGAAAGGCTAAGCGAAACGCGCGATAGAGACGGCGCGGAAGAGAGACGCGGGAAAGCGAAGGAAAAATGTCGGGTCTGTTCAACGAGTACAAGCGGTTTTTACGCGCGGCCTGTTTATACGACAATACCTTCAGCACACTCGACTCGTGCGCGACACGGCACCGAGCGAATTCAAGAAACGTTTTTATCAGTCGCACGC
Organism: Pseudomyrmex gracilis; assembly: GCF_002006095.1. NCBI lineage: Eukaryota > Metazoa > Arthropoda > Insecta > Hymenoptera > Formicidae > Pseudomyrmex > Pseudomyrmex gracilis. Next base: position 231,166 of record NW_018020639.1, read on the forward strand.
GCTTTTCTCTCGCATTATATATCTGCCGCCGCCATCGTGTATTGTATCTCTCCGCGCGCCTACATAAACTGCATTCTCGAAGACGATAATTGCGAACAATAAGAGCCGAAACGTATAGTCGCGCGAGAAGAGAGAGAACGTGAACGTTTAATGCCTAGCGAGAAAAGCGCGAGAGTTTTTTTCCTACATTTATTTATTTATAACGAACGATAATTACACACGGCAAATACGTAACTGATTAACGTTGCTTTTGTATTTTTCTGTATCTGATAAGAAATAAGATGTTAAAACACATTCTGTTAGATAAGCGGTAAGATCAAGCGCAAGTTACTTCGGTGTTGTGTATATTTTTTACGTCACATCTCATTACATTCCTTGCTGCACCGCGCTTGTTCAGAGAAATGCACTCTACGGAGAGACCCCGGTTACTTCTTCTTCTTAAGTTAAACTTCATACTTGTTTACTTCAAACATTACAATGTTTTCACGACGTTAATTTCTCAATTTAAAATAATAATAATAATAAAAATCGCAATGTCTCTCGTGTGTAATGTGTTTTTACAAGTAGCGATATACAATAGAGAGTGAATGAGATTTTATTAATTACCGTAAATTTTTCAACACAGTTTGGATATCAGAATGCACGTGACTACGTTTGAAAAGCACATTGAAATGATTATCCAGTCCCTCATTTCAAGTGCTTTCCTTGAAGCAATAAAAGCCGTAGTATCTACGTTCTGCCTCTTTGCAAAATCCTGCCAACATAATGGAGTGTCCTCTCAGTTATACTGTTTGAGATGAGCCGTGGTCTGAACGTGACATTTGCATTTGTACAAGCAAAAGCGCCAGCAACAGTTTGCGACGAGAACAAACATACATTTTTCCCCAGGGTGACTTGTTACCCGTGTCTTTTTGTTTGTTTTTCTTGATATTCAAATCTATAACTGCATTTCTCACAAATGATGTAAATATTTGTTTTATATATATATATACATATATATACATACATATATATTTTATTCCGTGTAATATACATAATATTGTAATTTTTATTGTATATTTCCTAGATGCAGAAAATTAATTATCGATGTGCCAGTTGAAAGTTGTCGCTTGACAAATACAATCGACACGTAAATTACTACGTAACACAAATGTTGGAAACAATAATACACGTAAATTAAGTTCGAAGAAAAAAAAGAAAGAGTACAACGTGTCAGAATAAATGTTATGCTTAATCGTCGTGGCGGACTCGGACTTCAATTAGTACATTAGTTTCGCGCCTTCGATATTATTATCTAAACGAGTTAAGTGTTACCCGTAACAAGCGAAAAAACTGCACAATATCGAAATAATGAACTGTCAAGCGACAATCATCCTATGCATTTAGCGGACAAAGCCTCGTTACACGACGTCACTCGTCGGCAAAATCGAACTCCGGTATACACACCCACGTCGGGTTGTGTTAGCAAAACGTTAAATGCTGGACAAACATAATTTGTCCCCGCCACTCACAGGCGTTTATTTGCCGACGCCCCGGTCTAACCGACTGATTTCGGAAGTGTGAAAGGCCGTGCCTTCAGTCGCGCCGTTAAAGTGCTCGGCCGTGTTTTGCTTCGCTCGCAAAGCCAAGGCTCGGAGCTTTTCTGAGCGACCGCGTGCTGCAACGCGGAAAGAGAAAACGAAGTAACCGCGGGAAGACTAATGAGGAGTAATGAAACACGACCAGAACGAGGCGAACCAAAAAGAGCAGCCGGTTTGGACGCGCGGCAAGGAAAATGAAAGTATGCGCGAAAGTGAGCGCGCGACTGCACAGGTTATTTTACTGAATTTACATCGTCGCCGAACGAGGCGTGAAATTGACAACGATTGGCTAAATAAAATAATTCGTCGTCACGGATGTTCGATAATTCGATTGGAATATTACTTTTAATGACAGAAAGCGCGTAAACAAGCGATCGATTCTGAATTAATTACACAGACGTCAAGAAGTTCTCTTGAAATTTTGAAGAATATAAATATGATATGTGTATTTTTCACAATCCGCGTTTCTCTCTCATTTATTATGCGCGAACACGGGTAGCAACAAAAGTTCGAATTTAAAATCACACGTTGCAGACATCTAACAATTTATTTCTTCGCGCGCGCCTTTCTTTTTTTTTTTTTTTCTTTTCTCGCGTCAAGTCAAAATACGGCATCGTGAGGTGACATCAATATTTCGCTTTCTAAGAACGCGCGAGGAGCAGAAAGTGCATTTTTCCGTGAAAACCGAGCTTGTAAATGTGCAGTCGAGTATCGAATATTTCAGCTCGGGTGGAGGAGGAAGGAGGAGAACGCGCGCGGCGATATACACAAACGCGGCGCGGAACGACGCGGGGAGGGTGGGCGCACGAAAGGGTGGTCTGTGACATCGAAGCCGGCTTGTCGAGTTTGGCCCGATGTTTGTCGAATACAGTCAAAGTGCATGTGAATTACCGCATTAACCTGGACTCGGGCTTGTGTGCCATCGTGGCGCAGCGCACGTAATTAAAACATTCTTGTCACCGGACGGATCGTCAGCGCAAACAGGACTGCCCATCATTTCGATTTGAATTCATTTGGCGGTTGAATTAATTAGCGTCGCCGGTTTTCGTTTCACCGACGTGTCGGATGTGAGAATTCCGTGCGCAACGAGTAGCACCTCTATCTGAAATATTGACGCGCGCGCGCTCGCGCGATATATATGCCATATATATATACGTACCAGCTTTCCCAAAAACACACGCATACATAGAGAATTTCCAAACGAAACTTTTATCGCGTAAAACTACACAGCCAGCTGGCACGCCGCGGCAATCTTTCCGCGATATATATTTGAAAGCGATTCTACGAACTGTAAAATTGATATTGACGTGGAATAATTCTGAAATTGCACGGTAATAATTTAGATAATAATCATCTTTCTATGCAACTCGTAAAACCTGTCTAAAAATTGTTACATTACGAAAAGTTAAATAAATCGAGACCGATGTATAACTAAAACGCAAATTTTGTGTTGTAACATCAGATTTTTTACGCACAATAAATATTGACAGTAAGATATTTATTTAACAGAAAAAAAAAACAAACTTAATTTTCAAAATTATCACTCGATTACCGGTGAATTTCTTCACTCGTGCTTGTGCTCGTGCATCGGTTGAGACAATTTTCGAGATCAATTAGGCCCGCGATAATATTCTCGTTGTTGAACGGACAATAAATAGCGAGAAAACGTCTGTCGGACAAAGAGGTTCCTCATAAATAATCCTGTGACTCTGACAGTAGAGTGTTCCGACTGCACAGAGATTTTAGAGCGTGCTCTAACCATGACGAGTGCCATGTTTTATGGAATGTTCAACCGCATTTAAAGCCCGGCGCGACAAGTCCCCGGCACGAGGGTACTTAAAATTCGGCGAGTAGCTCGGTCACAGATCCCACACATTGTCCGAGACTGCTTTTTTTCGACTGTCACATTTACCACTTACACTTGTCACCTTTTTGACGCCATTAGCGATTAAATATATATACGATATTTTTAATTACATTACATAATTGGCAATTTATTATTATTTTTCGGAAAAAAAGTGTGCGTAAAGTTGCGACACTGTTGTGTCCTCTTTTCCGTATCATTATCGATGTATTGTACACGTGTCACGTATATTTTCAAGGTTTTGTTTTGAATTATTCTCCATTTAGAAGAGAAAACGCAGAATATTCATTTATTTTATCATTTTTACTCAATAAAGTCGTCCGGAGCTTTGTATTTGTAATGTAATTAGAAGCGCGGTAGAATCGGCGTGTGCCCAATGAAAAGAGGATTGAGAGAGAGCTGTTTCTTCTGACTTTTCCCGCTTTTCTCTCCCGTTTTCCTCTCGCATTCCGCACCGTCTCTCTTTCCTATCGCTTTTTCTCATCTACCATTGAATCGTGGTTCTTATCTTTGAGAAGTACGAAAAGCCTCGGCACTTCCTTGATTCGTGAAACAAAGGCCAGTAGATTGAAATTCGTTTATTGCAACTCGGCTGCTTCTATCGAGTTCGACGTTATTCTTTCTATTACAATGATAAGACCGTTGGAGTCCATTCACGATTTCCGCGCTTTCGCCGTTTTCTTTCATTTAAGTTTTCCTTTCGCGAGTCTTTTTCCACTCCCAACTGCAGCTAATTAGAATCGATGCCGTTAAATTATACTACTGCTTATAATAAAAAAAAAAAAGAAAGAAAGAAAATCAACTGCCTCGAGGTCTGTCTCGCCGCAGCGCGATGTAACATATATCATCTCGGTTCGGTCGATCCAAAAAGTGTCTACAGAGCCATCTCTCGAGAGAACAATCTTCGCGACATAAACTGCGTTTCCTGAACAATTCAATATCTTGACGATGAATAAGTCTTGGAACAAAACTGCTCTGCTCTCTCTCTCTCTCTCTCTTTTCTTCTCGGTTCGGCAGAATCTTTCAAAGCAGATGATGTAACAACTCGTGTAACACGATAGAGGGAGGATTCCTGCGACTTTCTTTTACCGTGAAAATATCCTTCGCTCGAGGAGGGACGAACGATCAAGCGAGAATCTTCAAAGTACGTCCATGCAGAAAACAAAAAAGTATAAGACGTAGGTTAGGGTATACGAGCAGAAAAAGGGAGAGAATGACTACGTCGGTTAAGCGACATCGATGTCTCTTCGTTCCGGCTTGAAATACTCGAATGTCGTTTGGGAAATCGGAGGTGAAAGAAAGGAGAAGAGGATAAATAACGTCAATTCCGGTCGCCGCGAAGATTCGAAATGCGCGGTGGACGATGACGTTTGTCTATGCAAATTCCCGTTACACATCGTCTTGCGCGCGATCCTCGAACCTCGCGCGTTCTTCCGCCTTTTCATTTTCCGTCCATCTCAGCCGTTTCCTCTACGACAACGCGCTGTAGTACGCGCGCACGTCGTTCCGCTAGTCGAACACGTCTGTTGACAGTCTTCGTGCTGTCAGCTCATTGGAATATTTTACATCCCAACGGAAAAAAAAATTCATTGAGCGGTTCTTTCTAAAATAAAATATTTACTATTAAATTTGTCCCTTCGACGGCGACTGTGGCCACGATTGTCGGAGAAAATTTACGCCGACGAATTTTACACGTACGTTATTCGCTCGTCGTATATCGTTTTTTGAACGAAAAAAAAAAAAAACTTCCCCGGAAGAAAAATGTGCATAAATTTTCGCGCGGATCGAACAGGCGGGGCTCACATTATCCGTAATTAGTGTCATGCATAAATGAGCGAACGGCGCGTTAGAAAGGCGACACCACGATCGAGCGGAATTACGTGCGCCTTTAATAATTGGGCGGAAATGATTAATTATTATTACGTCCAGCACTTCCAACATTTATCTATGTTCTTTCACTCTTTGCTCCGTGTGAATGCGAAATGTTCCAGAATGTCGATTATTTAAACGGCTGTCGCGGAAATTACGGTCACCGGACTATCGAAGATAATGATTGGTACGGGGTTGACGTCTTTATTATCTCTCTCTCTCTCTCTCTCTCTCTCTCTCTCTCTCTCTCTCTCTCTCTCTCTCTNCTCTCTCTCTCTCTCTCTCTCTCTCTCTCTCTCTCTCTCTCTCTCTCTTTCTCTTTTTCTCTCTGTCTCTCTCTCTGCTCACGAAAGGGTGAAATTAATTTTACAAACTCCGCTCTTACAATCCCGTTGATTGTCATCGCGGAAAACCGGAGTTAAACGAAACGGTGGCGACGAGGTGGAGAGAAGATTAACATTTGCCGAACGGTCAAAAAGTTTCAGGAAATTTTAACACGAGTGTCAGGCGCGCTCGTTAACATTCGCGAGACGAGAGAAAATTATGTGTATGTAAGAGTATGTGTCTGTAAATGCGGTGGGAAAAGAATGGCACACACTATTGTGAATCTTTACATTCCGGAGCGCAGAAGTGAAAGGGGACAACTTCGCAGTTTCCGCTCGTATTTCTTTCGGTGAGAAAAGGTCTTTCCCGGACGGTGGACTATTTGCCGAAGACAGTGGACATGGTCGATCCGCGCAGACGGCTGCCATAAAGAAGGATGTCATCGCGAATCCAGGACCGTCGGTTGTTTTCCCCGCAGTCACACATACATACACACACATATATATATATATGCACGTACATGTGTCAGAGGAAAAACGTAGTCGGGGATAACGCGTCGCTGTAAACTTCGCACAGGAGCGGCTTTGTTTCGAGCCATTTCGTAGCGCAAAGCGTATCCGGATGTATTCGATGGCGTGTTTTAACGTTGAATCGGATCGGATGTATCAGGACCGCGAGATTACTTGTTGCCTTCGTTTCATATATAGATTCGGCCTGTACGCTTGTTTTGAGATACGTTATCGGGAAAAGATTGTCCGTTAATTCCGTCTATCTGACACATGCCGGTGTGAAGTGTGTCCGTCACTTCGTAATTTGTACAAACAAACCGCGTTCTGTTGTTTTTCGAAGAAAATATGTGATATACGTCTCGGTGTTCTGACACTTATTTCTATGTTACATCGTTTTAATTATTTGCACAACATCTATTTGTTGTGTGTTATTTTATAATTTGTTTTATAAAATTGTGAAGTTGCATCGCAATTATTCAAGTATATTTTTTTGTCAAAATACTGTCTCTATCCTCCTTGACGTGTGATTATATTTATTATAAAAAAATCTGAATAAACAAAAACGCGTTAAATGAATCTAATTTTATCAGAATTGATGCCGGGATGAGATAATTCTGAATAATTACCCGTCAAATTTGAATAAACTAGCTGTTGCGCGAAAGGTCGCTTATAAGAAGAACCGTGAGAAGCTCGCGAGGAAGCAACGCGAGAGAGAAAGGGGAGAGAGATACAGCGGTATAGTTGCTTTACTCGTTGCGGTGTGCGGAGCGTTGACTTTTATGAAATACTGCCTGGCGAAAGTTCGCCGTAGGACCCACACCGAGCCGCTGACACCTGCAATCTGCGTTCTCAGCTGCATTCGAGATGCATGCGCCAACGCCCGTCGGCGGTATCCGTATTTTACGATTACTCGCGCGCGCGCGCGCGCGCACGCTGTCTGTGGCGCTCTTTTTTTTCTCTTTCTCTCGCTCTCGCTCTTTCTCGGCGCTTTACCTGCACCGTACGGTAGAAAACGTTGTGACGCATCGCTTTTTCCGGGCACGTGCCGTCGTCTCAGATATGAATTGTGAAAATTACGTACAGCGGACAGGATCCGACGTACGTAATAAATTGAGTACATCGAGTACGCTCGAGAAAGAAGCCGGAGTTCGGAGTTTTACGTGAGGAGAGACGAAAGAGTTTTTTTTTTTTTTATTCTCGAAAATTACGTTTTCCTATATATCTATATTTTTTCGCGCGACCGATCCTCGAAATCGCGAAGTACGGATTTAAATGAGCTCCTAGAGTTACGTATCATCTCTCGGTTATCGTCAATTATTAGGAAGACGTTGGGCCGTAACTTGCGCCCGAGTTCCGCCGCAAGTTGTAACGGTACTCGAAGCAATATCCAAGCGCGAGAGGGATTAATTTAAACTTGATATCTGATGAAGATCCGCGTTTTATTGTGCGTAATTGCGGCACATGCGATGCTTCAGATTTAATTATCTCCAAGTTCTCTCTCGCCCCTCGGCACTCCACCATCGACCCGTGTTTGCCGAGACAAATATCAACCGCCGTCGCTCGAGCGCGCGCGCGCTTCCTTCGCAGCGAGTCAGTCTCTCCCTCTCTCTCTCTCTCTTCCTCTGCCGATAGCGGGAGCCGAGTTGAAAGCGTCTATATAAATCAGGTTAGTGCTAGCAAAGAGAAAGAGAGAGAGAGAGAGAGAGAGAAAGAGCACATTTACGTTCGATCCGGCTCGGCGAGAGTTTAGAAGTTTTAATAGCTCAGTGACATTTGTTTCCGGACCGGGGCGGAACGCGGCATATAACGCATATTGGGAATCTCTCTTCGCGCGTGCTCTGTCGTTTTTCCTTTTTTTTTTTCTCTCTCTCTCTCTCTCCCCTTACCATCTTATCCATAGAAAAGTTTCACAATCGAAGTTTTCTGAGTTGTTTATGACGTCAGTAGCATGGGCTGCAATAGCCTCATCCCGGAGGCTTACGACACATACTTTTATATTATCGCTACTTCAGCGATCCATCCACTTACAACATATGCGCACATCTCTCTTCCGCTTTTCCGGCGGACGAAATTGTGCCATCACCGCCGAGATCGAATATGAAAGTGTACGAGTTTGCAGATTACTTTTACGGAGCACGAAGTACGTCGCCGCTGCCGACGCCGGAACTGTCGCACTTCTCCGCGACAGATTCCTTGACACACTTTTCGCTTGATTTTTCGAAAAAATACACTCTCTTAAATATAGAGAGCCGATTACATTCTACTCTCATTTCTCGGGGTGAATTCTATCAATCGAGATTTTGATTTTACCTGAAAGTCAATTCGAGATTTAATTTATCATCCATTGTATCGAGATGTGAAATATGATGTCGCAAATTAAACAATCACGGAAAAACGACGGACGTCGTTTATTAACTTTTCGTCTTTGGGGAAAATCGCGAATACTCGTTTTGACGTAGTGACTCGCTCACGGAAAACGTTCACGTATGCGTACGGCTTAATAAGTTCGCTTATCGATTCTCATCAGGCGTGTCCTCCGCTACCTGGCTGACTTACACGAGACTATTTTGTAGTACAAAAGCGCGGCTCGCATGCCCTTCGCATTATTAATTATTCATCTCGCGCTACGGGAACGGCGACGTAATGAGCGTCCGTGCCCGTTCTCTGTCTCTCTTTCTCTCCCCCTCTCGGTCCCCCTTCTCTTTCTTTCTCACTTTTGGCGCTTCCACGTGGCGCTTCTTCATCCATTCTTGCCTCGCACGCGGCTTTTGCACGAAAGTCAAGAGATTATTAATAGCGCCCGCGCTCTCCCGCGTGAATTATCGTGCGCTCTACGAGATATCGTCGCGGGCACGTGCGATATTCAAGCGACTTGACTCCGCGTCGCTCGCTGCGGCATTAGCGCGCCCGCCCAGGCTCACCAAGCCCCCGGCCCGCGCGGCACGGCGGAAAATATCTGACCCAGTAGAAATTGGGTTGCGCGAACCTCGAGACGCCTCGTTGCATTAATATGAGATCAGATGCCACGCATTCAGTCGCCCCCAACCATCGCGTTATCACGGGTTTATCGATCCGCCACTGTATGTGTGCGCGCACCCCACTCGAGAATTTAAATTTATATACTTTTTTTATTTAAGGCGCGAACAAAAATCAAACTCGCGATCAGTCGCGATATTTACTGCGATTAATAGCCAACGTAGCCAACGTATGTATAGCGCGTGTGTGTGCACGTTATATACAATAATATCCTTTAATTAACTGATCGCATTCCTGACGCGCGCAACATTTAAAACATCGTTTGCGAGGCTTCGAGCGGTTAATGGCGCGGTGCTCTCGAAAGGGTATGTCGGCAAACCGCGAAGAAAGTACGAGAAAAAAGAAAGGAAAAGGAAGAAAATTCTCCTCGCGGGAGCGAGGAATATATACCCGGTCGGTCTCTTTCTCCAATAAAGGCGATACAAACGAGCTCATTATGCGAAAAGGGGGCGCGGTTTCAGAATGGAGAGCAGCCACCACGAAAACGAACTCTCCGCGGAGTCGGCGAGTTCTCGACAGTCTGGTTCCTCGGCCGTTCCCGTGGCGATAAAGATAAAGGAACCGGCGAAACCGACCGACGAACGAGGCCGACGTAAAACGCGCGCGCCGCGCTCTTCGCCATAACGCGCGGGGGGTTGGGGGGGAGGGGGGAGGATTCTCTTCTCCTATCGCGCGTTATAACGTTCAAACATTAATTTGCATTCGCGTGGCTTCCCGCTTCGTCTGCTCTCGCGCGGACGAGGAGCCAGATGGGCATGCGATAACCAGTCAAAAAGAACACCTCCTCGCTTTGTCGAGCGAGATATAAATTGCATCCCCTCCTCCCTTTTTTTCGTCGAGATAGGGAAATTAGAAGCGGCGCGATGAAGTTTTCCGATGCAAACCCGGTGCTTTTTACGCTGTGGGTTTGTTTCTCTCTCTCTCTCTCTCTCTGTGTGTTTTTTTTTTTTTTTTTTTAATAGCTACGAGAAGAAGCCCTGGGTTATGAATTTTATTTAATGTAATGCGATATTATATTCCTGGCACCACTGTATATAGCGCAGTATATTCCGCAAAAGTTAGCTAATGGAGCTGGCACTGGGTTAATCCTCGACGTTATGCGCTTTCCGGTCTTCTCTCAGCTCGGTATATACAACCAAGAATTCTTATGCAACTGCGCATTATATTCATCACGAGGATGCCTCTATTTGTACACAGAACGATCGGAGTTAAACCGGATCAAGTTTATAATTTGTAAAGCTCGCTTTAGTAAATTTGTATCAACATAAACTTTACAAATTATGCACTTAATTCACCTTAATCTGGTATTCCACTTCTCGAAAAAAAAAACTACACACCCCGGTTTGCTTGCGTGAGACATATTTATACGAAAATTTAATTAAAACAACAAACACGATGTTTAAATAAATAAATATTCTAATTGTGGTTTTTTAATCAATCATCCTTCGTCAAGGCCTTTTTCTCTCTCTCCTCGCACATAAAATTGTGCCGCATGATTAAAATTGACAAGAAACAAAATAGTCTTATTATCAAAAGCGTCATGCAGGACGGCATTCCCTTCTCATGTCTATCGAAGTAGGTCTCCTGCAGTGATTCTTCAAGTCATGAGTTCAACGTGGCCGTAGTTCCGCGATTGGCCAGTCTACAGAAGAGCAGCGCGACAAGAGAGTAGCCTCGCTCAAAAGACTAATTAACCCCACGAGGTCGTTAGCATATTCGTCCGTTGACCCGATCTTGATGAAGAGAAACCACTCGAATCTGTATGCGCGCACATGCCTTTCTCTCTCTCTCTCTCTCTCTTTGCTCGTCGAAGAATAGCGATTGTTGAAGCCAAGAAAGAATGTGCGAGCGATTATAATTAGCTCTCTGAAAATATTCCGTTCTAAGATTTGAAAATTGGAAGTAATTTTTTAACTCGACTGAATTTTTTACACAAAATAAATATCGTAAGGTTCTTATATCAAATCGCATTTTAACGCGATTTATAAATAATTCAAATAACGTTATTATGCATCTCTGCTTGCAATTTTTGCATAATTATTGATGATAAAAGTTTGGTTGCGATTATAAATGCAAGACGTTTGATGACGACATTAAACAAAATAAAAAATTAATTAATTAATTAATTAATTTCTAGATGAAGTTATACGTGCGTGACCGTCGCAAGTAGGTTAATATTTATTCAAGTTATATAATCGTACAAGATGGATAATATAAACGCATAAAATATATTAAAATTAAATTTGCAAAGTTTTCGGAATAACGGGTGACTAATTAAAAGTTTTGCGGACACTGTTTTCTATAATTTCGTATAATCATACAATGTAACCGAATATAGCGAGTCGCGCATACGAATTTTGCAATTCGATCCTCATTGAAACAGACTTCCGAAATTCGATGTCGAGCATTATGTGAATGATTACTCGAAAACGATTTGCGGAATCTCATTAAAGGCCATTTGCATCAGATGTCAATTAACTCATGTTACGCGTTAGAATATTCAATGCACTCTGTGCTCAATCAGCCTTTAATTTTAACGTCAGGGAATTTGAGTTATTCAAATCATATACATAACGTCTAAGTTATAGTGTATTTATTTTACATGTGCGCGTATTATCTTACTTCTGTTTGCATCGAAAGATTTAAATGCAGATACAGCGCGGAGTTAATTTCAACTGAAATTATTTTTCGACTTCGTTATATACATGCGTTCTCTTCATTGACACGATTCAATTCAACATTTTTCCAATATAACCCGTATTTTCTATATAAATTGGACTTTAATTAAAGTCATGTGTAGATCGATATTTTTCTATTTTCGGACTGTATTAGACATGCTCGCGTTGAGAAGCACGCACGTGTGTGTCGGTTTATATAGCCGCGCGTTGGAAATCCCAGCACGTCGCATCACCGTCGATCTGCACCGAAATTTCGACTGAATTTGATTTTTTTCGTTCTTTCACAATCCCTTCCACAAAGCGAGTCACCCGTTGCCGTCGATGATTCGTCGATATTCCTACAATGGAATATTCCCCGTAGAATAATTGATTTTATCGGATTACCCCGACTGTGCATCCTCCTCTCTCACCTGTTTCCGATATACGCGTATATAGCGCGCGATGAGCAAAATAAATGCTCGTAACCTCTCTGTATGAATTATTCCATCAAAGATACCATCGCGCTGAGATTCGAAAATGCGCGAACACGTCATTTGTGGGTAATATAAATTCTTCTCGTAAGAAACCGACTACTCTTGGGAAAAAAAATTTGTCTTAGTTCTGCGATTACGATACGAAATAGAATAATAATTTTTATATAAAACAAAATAATAAACTAATACAAGATATGTATATATATATATTCTTTAAAATTTTTACGTACATTAACATCGGAACGAAAATTCGAACGTAACGCGCGTGAAACGATTGACGGGGATCTGTAATGCCGCGATCAATATATATATCGGAGGGATACGCTATATCGTCTTTATATCGAGTACGCGAAACACGTACGAAAAGAGGAAAGAACTCAGACCTCTCGTAGGCGCATTTCCGTGCGTACATGTGCGAATGTACGTGGTCGCACTTTAATCGAGATAAATCTCGATATTTATAGCCGACGATCGGCCGGATATGTCGGGGCCGGGCATTGTACTTCTATAAATGCGCCAACGCATCTGCAGCTGCACAACCCAGGGTTCGGATATAACGTCTGAGCTTATTATATGCGATCGCGGGTACGGCGCACGTCGGCGTGCATTTATGTTTTGCGTTTACGTGCCGTGGGTGGATATACGAAGAAACACACACAGTACCGAGAGAGGGCAGAGGGCGAATAGGGAGGAGCGCACAATATGCAAAAGCCATAATTTGTTGAAGTTCGAAGAAATTAAACTTGCGCGGTGGAGCATTTATTTGTAAGAAAATACAATAACATATATATATCACACGACTTATTATTTGCGCGTATTAATCAGCAATTTAATTGCGCAATTTATTGTATTTCACACATGTATTGACGAACGAAGAAAGATGCGTTGACTCGTTCGTCTTCTCTATTTCTGCGCACGCGTCTCAAATAATCGTATCTTTTAGTTGCGATTAAAAATTATGTATTTTTAAGAAGAGCATTTCCGCGCGGGAAGATGGCTTTTCACCGAGATTAGCTCCGGTAATACAGCACGTAGGAAGTAACGGCGGAACCCTGAGAGCACCGGGAGGGAGGGATGGGATTAGTGGGCAAGGTGTTTCAAGATCTCGTGCACGAGAGGAAAGGGGATGGGAGTTTTATGTAGGCCTCACGATTAAGGCTTTTACGAGACGATTACGTGCCTCGCGTCGCACCGCTCGTAAAACTCGCTTGCGCCGCGCTACCCAGAAGACGTAATTCTGACCGGAGATATGTAAGGCGTGTGTGTAAGTTTGCACTCGCGATTATATATCGTACACGTTACGTGTTCTCTTACGCGCGTGTGTGTGTGTGTGTGTATATAGATGCGAGGCGGCGATTCGTCGAAGAGCCGGATTGAGTGCCGCGCGTGATTATACGCAAACAAACAATATATATGAAACGCGGAATTCCGGCCGCTATATTCGCTGCGCGCGAAAGCTCGACAGAAATATCGCACTTCTGTCTTTCCCATTGTCTCGATCTCAATGACCGCTATTGTTGCCAGAAAATCTTGGCAAACACTTTTTCACGAAGACAGTTTTGAACATTACATATAATTTCGCATGTATATAAATGAAAAACTATATATATATAAACTTCTAACTTGTTTGTTTTTAATGTACAGTAAATAGAAATTCTACTATACATATATATATATATATATATATATATATATATATACGTATATATGAAAAACGTGCAATTTAAGAAAATACTTCAACAAATGTACGTACTTCCATTTCTCACTGCGGTTACAAATGCTTGGAAGAAGTATAAAAAAAAAAACGTACAGCTTTCTTCTTTCATAAACCGTAAATTTGTTTCATTTCTAACGAAATCGTAAGATCACCAATACCATTTTGACGTAACGCGTGCACCGCGGTATATTTTCTTTTTTTTTTTTTTTTTTATTGTTGCCCTATATTAAATTGCTGCGTCCGTAAACGCGCGACTTTATTACATCTGCCGTGACCAAACGTCGCCGTACGGAGTCACGTTAAAACCGGCCGTATGATCTGCTGCGTGCAATTACTTTTTTTTACGAGGTTTTGCATTTGTATATGTGTCGATGTATCTCGGTTTTCTCTTTTCGCGCCACTCGTTTTCTCGAGCGCAAAACTTTTCCATCGTCGAATAAACCCCCGGTTGAGAGAAGAAGGTTGACTCTTGGCTTTGTCATCGCGGTGTCCGCGCGCAATTATCACTTAGCGAAAAGAGAACGCGCGGTGACAACAATACGTAAAACGGCCGACTTTGTTTGTCTTCGCGTGAGCCCGAGATTCACGAGTTGTATGAAAAAAAACAGATTAGAGAGAGAGAGAACGCGCGCTTTAAGAGAGAAGCGAGATGTGCGATATGGAATGCAAACATGGCGGGAAGAACTCGGCAACGACGCGCTTAACGGCCTAGCAACAAGAACGTTCTAAGCGAACGTATTTTCTATCACAGATTCTATTAGATATCTTTTATCTTGTACTAATGAACACTGCTACGTTTCGAAATTCTTTGAAGAATTGTAGAGCGTTCACACAGTCTCTTATCTCTTGTTTTTCACTCTTATTTCTATCTCTATCTTTCTCTATCTCTATTTATCTATTTCCTTCTCGTTTTATTTTTCTTTTTCTTCTACGATTACACACGAGACGACCTTTGGTCGTTTTGTTTTTCCAAATTTTCGGAGGATATATGTTTTGAATCGACTCACCAGTGAAGGCGCCGCCGCTCCATATTCGTCGTCGAACTTTTCGCCGCCGCTCCATCGTCACGGTGTACTCCGTTGTTGTGTCGTGTCCTTGCCATTTTGAAAACACACTTCGCGTGACGGACGAACGGAAAATCAGGACTGTTTGCAATCGCGCGAATGTCACTCCTTGCACGATAAAATTACGACACAAATTTGTCAAGACTGTGTGGGCGCAACACTCGCGACGCGAGTGTTCTTTGCCGACGGCCGTCGCTACTAGAGGGCTTGCGCCAAAGACGGTTCACGCCGTAACGCCGCGCGTAAGCGACGGACGCGAGAATTCGTTTGTCTTCGATCGAGGAGATAATCGCCGTTACATCGTCGGAATTGATTAAAAAAACACGTCGTACACTTACCTGTGCCCTTGCTGCTCGCGTCTGACGTTGTTTCGCGCAGTTTGACCGCGAGCGAATGTCATTTTAGTCGCTTAATAAAAGTGGCGTAAATTACGGAGCGCGCGATTCGCAGTCGGATCGTGTAGAAATTGCAACCAAGCGTCGGAGTGACGTTATGCCGAATCCAAAACACGGACGTTCGAAACACCGTTGTTTGCACATCAGTCAACAATCAAGAACGAACGCGAACGTAAACAAACTGCCGTAAACATACCGTCCGTGTTTTCGGTAATCTCCGGAAAAACCACGCGATATATCTCTAACGTAAATAGTTGGCGCCGATTTGACATCGTAAAGATTGTTACAATTTGGTTGACATTTCGGATCGGTGATTTTCCCGTTTGTGAGTTCGACTATTTCAGTTCCTTCGGTTTTTTGTGCGGAGCTCAAAATGGCGTTCGTGTTTCTAGTTCTTCTCCGTGGACTTCGACCTTCCGTCGGACCACTGTACACACTCCCGTTACAATTCGCAGGTAATTTGTGAACACACGTACTAATGTAGTTTCATCGCGATTGTAAAAAATCACACGCGCGCGATTTTGAAATATTATATTTTTTTTTTCTCGTGAGTTAATTCTGACGTGTGGAACGTCCGCACGCCGAGGTCCGGCTTTTTTTTTCCGTTAATTTACTCATTCATCCACTCCCTCTTGTTTGCACAGAGACCGAATTTTTATCAAAAATTGTTTTCAATTTAGTGCCCGCATGGCGCAGCCTGACGAGCCCGAAAAATTAATTTTTTTTTTTTTTTTTTTTTTTTTTTTTTTTTTTTTTTTTTTTTTTTTTTTTCACCAGAGCGGTTTTAACATTTGCGCACGTTTAGCAGAATTTCGTTATCTCTTCAGAGCAAATTGATTTTAACAGTGTTACTGATCTATTTAAAGTTATTAACAACAAGGCTTGAAATTTTTATTGTATTAATAAACCACTTTCAATCCGCGCGTGTACCGTGTATCCTTCACGCGTTAAAAATGCCACGGTGTTCGCGCACGGTGAACAATTTTTTGCTTTTTTTTTTTTTTTCTATCCTCTTTTTCGGGAGTAATTTATATACAAAGTGCAGATCTCGTTTGTACCCCTTCTGATGGGACGGAATCTCGTCCGATTATCTATGGTTTTTGGACGTTGATCCTATTCGTCAGACGTGTGTTCTCTCATAAAGAGACGAGAGAGGAACGAGAAGAGGAGAAAGATCATCTCGCTTTATGGGTTTCATACGTGTCCAACGCAAGGGGGAGAGGAAGCACGGTACGTCGTACGGTGCGCGTCCTCGTGTATTGTCCTCGCTTATTTATCGTCGCGAACGCGATACAATTCCGAGGGTCTCTCGATACTACGAGTGCGAGATATGCGGGATCTCTCGATGATTCAGATTCCCCCTGCGTGTCCTTTCTTGCTCGCGAGCTAGCCAGATAACGGCGTTACATCGATATGAAATCCAGCATGATCCTCCGAATCGCCGCCTATAGACGCCAAGGAAGTTATTGCCTTGCTCCCGATATATGTATATTCCGCGAAATTTGTTTGCGCGTTTCGTACGATCGGCGGGACGTTTGGAAACGCGTATCCCCCTAAAACATCTTATTTTATACGTAATATATTTTATACTTTCATATATTGGAGAACCGAGAAAATTTCTATTTCTCATGAGAAGTTTTCACGATAGTATAAGTAATATTATTCTGTTTTCTTACAGGTACGTACATAAACATTCGCCCAAGAGCGCGCGGTCCACTTAGAAACTCAACGACTAGTAAGTACGTAACATCACGTTCACAATTTTATAAAAGTATCAAAATATTGTGTTAAAAATATAAAAATTGATAACGGATAATATTGTTAAAGGATTGCACTGTGTATACGCGTTCAAAAATTTATCTATTGCGTTTATTTTTCTCGTTAAATTGTTTTTTTGGCTTTGAGGTGTCAAGGTATCAACTTTATATTTTGGGCAACAATATTTGTTTTTATTAAATATCGAGTATAACGTACGAAAAGTTATAAACTCGCTCGCGTCGGACGAATATTTCGCGATTTGTGCCAATTTGCGGAGGCAAAGCCGGTTCGTGACTCGAAGACGATAATTCCTTTCTAATACCTTCGGTGATTGGCGGTGATCGTCATTGGTGATCTTTAATCGCGAAAATGTAGGTCGGAGGTCGTCTACAATCCGTTGCGCGGATGACATGACTTTTAATGGACGGCCAGGTAAAAAAAATATCAAAAAAAAAAAGGCACGGGGAGGAGCGCGCACAGATGGAACTTTTATCGGTTGGAACGAAGATGATCCGGCTGCCCGCTATCCTCGATTCTCCATTCTTTTCTCATCGTGCTCCCGCGCTTGTTGGTCGTAGTTGGCGACGCCGTCGTCGTCGTCGTCGTCGTCGTCGTCGTCGTAGACGACGCCCGTTGACGACGAGTCTTGTAATCAAAAAGTCATTATCCACGGTTGCCTCCGACTCCTGTAACTTTCCCCGTTGCCGGGTCCGACCACAATTCCTCGGAGTTCCTGGCATCGGGGACGATGCGAAATGAGAGACAATGATACTACTTCGTATTAATTTCCCTCTTCGTGCGACGGGAGGTCCCCTCTTGTCCCTTTCCGCCCAGCGGAACATCCACCATGACTGCAGCACGCTCTTCTTCTCCTCCTCCTCCTCCTCCTCTTCCTCCTCCTGTTCATCGTCGTCGTTGTCGTCGTCGTCACCGTGTCGGGCGTTCGTGAAGCTCCCATTGTTGGAGCGCTTGTTTTCATCTTCCGTTTCCCTCGCCCAATCTTGTACCATCTCGGCTGGTACACCCTCACCTTCGGCGTGACGGCGGCAGGGGAATCTATCTCGGAGCTGGCGCTTTAATGCGGTATGTGGGGGATACTTTGATAGATATATCGCGCGGGTGTGCGCAACCGCGAATCCGCACGGCGGAGAAGCGAGTTGGCGATGTGGGGCACGAAGCGAAATTATTACACGTCGTGTAATCACGTCACACCTGCTTTAAGCCTCCAAAATAGGATATTGCTCGGTGAAGCGACGCGGCAATCCGAGATCAAATCGGTCGAAACCTAAAGAGAAAGAGAGAGAGAGAGAGAGAGAGAGAGAGAGAGAGAGAGAGAGAGAGAGAG